>NC_056676.1:25285000-25457500 GCF_018350195.1 Panthera tigris
TAAACAGCATAACAGCACGCATATTTCTCCAAGTTTTGTCGGATCATCACTAGCATTTTAAAAGCAGACCTATTATTTATTCTCCTTTTCTCCTTCATAACAGTCTCATTTGTATGAGTGACATCACCCTATTTCCAAGCATACTACAATTCCTCTAATTTCTCTTTTCCCTTTTTTTTTTAAATGTTTATTTATTTTTGAGACAGAAGGATACAGAGCACAAGTGGGGGAGGGGCAGAGAGAGAGGGAGACACAGAATCTGAAACAGGCTCCAGGCTCGGAGCTGTCAGCACAGAGCCCGACGCAGGGCTCGAACCCACGAACCATGAAATCATGGCCTGAGCCGAAGTCAGGAGCTTAACCGACTGAGCCACCCAGGCGCCCCTCTCTTTTCCCTTTAAAAAAAAAATATTTATTTACTTATTTTGAGAGAGAGAGAAAACACGCACATGCTTGAGCTGGGGAAGGGCAGAGAGAGAGGGAGAGAGAGAATCCCAAGCAGGCTCTGCGTGGGGCTCAGTCTCATGAACCTGGGAGATCATGACCTGAGCCAAAATCAAAAGTCAGACGTTTAACCCACTGAGCCACTCAGGCGCCCCTCTTTGCTTTTTATTCAGTCACTTACCTGTGGCCTCCCTTCACAATTCTCCAGATGCTCCTCTGCCATTCTTCATTATACCACCTGAATTTAGACCCTAGGAGAGCTTCACTAATCCTGCACGTCATCCAAAGTGAATTTTCCTAGAATTAGGCACTTATTTGCTCAAAATGCAATATCTGATAATTTCCTATTAGATATACTCCAAAGGACTTATCTTGATATGTGATTCCTGCTATAAATCACTCTCCAATAATTTCATACTCATCACCTCTTCCTTTAGTTTCCTTTTATTTAGTTCATTACTTTTTCCTAAACATTTAGAGCTTTCCCAATTTCTGTGATTTAATTCATGCTCTTTGATCTATCCGGAACTTTGTCTAGCCTTCCAACCCACATCTAAATTTGTTTGATCCTTAAATCCCATTTATAATACCAATAATTCCCTGATTATCCTAGCCAGATGTAAGCTCTTCTTTTTTTCAAAAAAAAGAAAAAATTCTAGAGTATTTATTTTCTCTACCCCTTTTGGGACACTTGGCACTAGAAACATTCTGGAGAGTTTTCTAAGGTTGTTTGTCTGCTTAGTGGCAGGCTACACGGAGGTTAGGTCTCCTGAGTCTTCGTGTCATTTGCACCGGGTCACATTAATTTACTATTTAAATTATCTGAACTTATGCTATCTAGATAAACACAGGCTTGGCTTCCTTGTGCCTTTGAGAGAAGCCAGATTCACACTGTGTGAAAAAGAAGACCTTCATTGCAGTGGAGTCCCAGCTGAGATGCCCATCAGAAGTTGCTGAAACAAGTACTCAACGCAAGGAGTTCCTAGGCAGTCCTGCCCTCTCCTGTGAAGTCAAACTCATCAACGCTAAGTTCCATCTCAGCATTTTATGAGATCTTCAGAGGTTGAGATTTTTTCATAAGAATGTCCAAGATCAAATTGTGCACAATTTTAACAAGAATCTTACCATAAGTTTTTTTTTTTTTTTTTTAGTTGACACAGATGATGTTTTGATTTCATGTCCATGAATGAATCACTTGGCTTTACCCTGCTTGGGATGGGTAAATTATGATTTTTATCTGTATTCCCATCAGGATATGGATAAATATGAAACTCTGGCTGGGATAATTTGATGTGAGGCTTTTGGCTTCTTCAAGCTGCTAGGCAGCATGAGTCAGTGATGGCTGGAGCATGCTCTGTACTCCATTGCTTGTCTCTGTGTGTGTTTTCATCAGTCACACAGCAGTGGGTGCATGAATCACTGCCTCAAGGACTTCCGTGAGTGCTTCTATTCTGTTGAGGTGAAAAAGCTTCCTAGAAGAGAAAAATTCTACCTTCCCCTGGCAGAGTAAAATGGAGTTAAAATTAATGCGTGTGTGTGGGTGTGGGTGTGTGTGTATTCATACCAAAATTCTATCAGAGAAAGCTAATCAAAGCTTTCTGTGATTGATTAAATGTACGTACATACATAGCTGTCAGAATATTACACTTTCAAGAATTATTTCAGACTGTGGATATGAAAATAGGTGAGTCCAGAAATGTTGACTTCTTTTTCCAGATCCTTAAATTCTATAGTTTTAAGAGGTAACTGATAAAAGTTTTCTTATTTATTAATACTGCTTTCTGAAATCTAAGTTGACTTTCAATTTGTTCTATAGTTTGCCAGAAATTAGTTTAATAAGTTAATCATTGCTCTAGCTTGATATTTATTTCATCCTTCTTCCCCTAGATATGCAAATATATGTCTCTTTGCTAATATCTTTTCTCCATTCTCTGGTCTGAAAGCTGATGCGAAGAAGTCATTAAAATTGATAGCAATATTCACCACTTCAGTGAATAAATTACACTTTCCGTTTCATGGAGGTCCCATTATCTCCAGCCCTGACCCCTTCTTACTTCTCTACTTGAAAGGATCCTGGTTTATCTGCAACTCTTGTGCAATCTCCCTTTCATTTTCTACCCTTAATTTTCTTATCATATTTTTTACACTTTTAACTTCATTCAGTCACCTCAGTGATTCTCTCTGGCTCATGTTTTATCCTATATATTCTCTTCTTTCTTGGCTTTGATTAGTTTTTGGACTCTTCTTCTTTGCCACATTTTTTATTCTACCTAAAACCATATTTATTTCTAGATGATATGCATAGTCCTTGAACATACTTTAATTCACCCTTCAGCATATTTCATTTACTCTTTCTCAAAGTCCTTTAACTTTCCCCCTTTTTCATTTGGTTACATATATGTCTCTACTCAAAATTTACTTTTCTTTTTGTCTGTTAAAGATCATACCTTTGCCTTTTTTGTATTCCCTTGGTTGCTCTGTTGGCCTAACCCAAAATCCAACTTTATTACTCCGATTTAACTGTTATATATATTTTTTATCTGTAATACTATCTCCTATTACTTAAACTGCCTTTGGAATTACAAAGAAAGCACACTTTCCTGGCCTTTGAAAAATGTAAGAAAGTATTGTAAGCAGAAAAGTGGTAAATGCAGGAAACACTGTGTTGGTAGAATCTTTGTTGAAACTTTCAGCTTTGAACTTTCTACACAGAAAACCATTAAATGCTGGGATAATAGAACCAGTTTCATTGTATCCCCTTTGTTTGGCTATCTCTGTGCTTTATCAGTCCCCATAGAATATAGGACTGGAGGGGGTCTCAAGAGGTCATTTAATCTATTGCTCTATGGCCTAAAGGTTCTAAGGCCTCATAAGCTCTACAAGATACCTTTTCACTTTAGTTCTTACCAGCTTAAATGGTATTTGGAATTCTTGGTAAATATTTGGGAAGACCACAAATGTCATAAGGAAGAAAGAACTCGTATAGACAGAAATTATAGAAACGTCACCTCCTAAAAATTTTAAACCCAAGGTTGTTAGAGCAATCAAAGCATTTAGCAATTAAAAAGTATAGGTCTCTGAATTACTGCAGACTTTTGGTACAAACCAAGACAATAGATTTAAGTGGTTTGGCCTCATGTTTTGTAAGGATGAATACCCTCAGAACTAGAGATAATATAAGCTTTTATATCATATGGGCAAAGATGAGTCAAATGTATTGAGAATAATGAGTCCATCTACATTCTATACAGAACTGCCATCCATTTCAGAAGTGATCACCTATTTTCTCCATCAGATTAACATTCTGAGAAGAAACAGGAATAATAGTGGAAGTTCTTGCAAGAATGTAAATACAGGGTCATTCATTATAGATTCAACTAAACCATGACAACTTAAAAATGAGTCATTTTGATACTAACAATATTTCTGACTCAGTCTCTGACTCATATTATTAAAATGCCATGGGTTTCCAAGACCAACTTTTCAATTGATGTTTAGAAAGATACAGTGGGGGCAGACTGAATAGCATCTAATTGTTTTTATGGATGAAATAGTTGTCAAATTCATCTCTCTACATATTAGATAGTTTCAATTTTAGGAGGACTTAGTCTTTAGTGATTCATTGACAAAAGTAACAACAAAAATAAACTAAAACTAGACCAAATAATAATGAGCATTACTTTCAAGCCAAACATCAAAATAAGCTTACTCACTTCGTATATGTAAATAATTTAAACTCTATAGATTTTTTAAATTCATTATCACTTTAAGAATTATTAAGAATTTCAGGAGTGGCATGAAAATGATTTGGAATGAGTGCCTGCACATCAGCACAAATGTTGAACAGATAACTTACTGTGATAGATGTGTTTGTTTAGTGGCAACCAAATTATTGAAATTCAAAGGAATACCCATAAATGTCCAGTAGTTGAGAGTGATTAACAAACATCAATGAAAAAACTGGAAAAAACATTAAATCCTCACGTGGAGCCATGTTAATACATTTTGATACAGAAACAAAATGTAGGCATTCAGTATATGTTGGATGTCCATGTTAGACTTCTTTTGGCTTTGAGAAAGCTTCTGATATAGGCCTCGAACATGTTATTTTAACATGAGCATGTTTGTAACAAAATATTGCATTTATCACAGGAGAGTTTTGAATTAAAGAATAATCCAACCTGTGAAGAAACAGGTGAAAAATTCCAAGACAATTTGGGATAATGTCAGTGTTATGCTAAATAAAAATAACTACCAACAAACCAAAAAAATTTTTTCCAGCATTAATATTTATGATTTTTAAAGGTAACAACACAGAAAATTGATATCTGGCATGGTAACTAATGTATGCCAACTTTTGTGTTCATAAACACATAGTCTTTGGATCATCCAAAATAATTCCATTTATTTCACTTCATTACCAGTAGTTTAGATAAGGCCCTGTCACTTATTCATTATATAACTGTGGGAATCCCGCTGAAATTCTCTTATTCGTTGTTTGTCTGTGTAGTCAGATAATGATGCTTAGCTTGAAGAATTGTCATGAGAATCAGCTGGAATAATGCTTATATATAAATTATGTAGAACGGTAGCTGGCCCATATTAGGTGAACAATAAATTACAGCTCTTCCCCACATTGCCATTATCATTTATGCCCTAAACAACTGTAATTGCTTCCTTGCTAGACAATGTTCCTGAATCTTCCCAATACCATTCTACATGCAATTTTTAAATTAATATTCTCCAAACAACATGTCAGTTGCATCATATCCCTGGTCCAAATTGTCTTCTCATTAGATTAAGTCTTAACAACTTAGCCTGACCCTCATATTTTCCCATGTTGTTACACTGCTCCACTTTTCCAGCCTAGTGTTTCCATGTGTTCCAGATGCAGCAACCAAATTGAACTGCTATTCTGGCATAGACTTCATCCTTTCTCACCTGTATGCCTTTGTTTACACTATCCACTCTAGGGTGCCTTGTGGCGTCATGGAATCTGTACTGGTATTGCCTTTTTTGTTCTCAAGCCAATGCCCTGCCCTGCAAAAACATCATAGAGCATTACATTTCCCAGATAGCCTGAGCAGTTCATTTCTGAGTAAAAGTAACTAATGGGAGGCATTGCAAGAAAACTGGAAGGTAAGCAGAAAGGAGAAGTAAGAGTATTTCTCTATTTTTTTTTCTTTCTGTCCTTAGAGCAATTCCAGCATTTCCTTCATGTTCCCTGATTCAGCAAGTTAACCACTTACTCTCTGGTCTTAGATTCTTCTGGAGACTCTGTATGTGAGGTTCTGATTAAGCTATCTATTTCTATTCCCTCCAACCTTAGGGTGGAGTTAGTTCTCAGAGATAGGTATTCTCAGAAATAGCTCTTTTGAGTTGTTGGTTTGGTACCAGAGCACTTCCATCACATGTGTATCCATTTTTCTATTTGAAGTTCTCTTAGGTTAAAGTGTTTAGGGTAGCATCAGTTTCCTTATGGGGCCATGACTGCTACAGAGCTCCACAGATTTAGATTTAAATATGGTCTTTGTGATGCTGGGGAAGCTAATTCTCAGAGTCACAGTTTCTTCACCAATAACCTAATAGTATTTTATGGGGACATATCTATGTGAGAATACATAGATAATATTGGTTAATACTTGGGTGTTCACCCCTCATCTTCTATGCTATGAATCCTTTAAACACATATGGGCTGAAATGAATTATTTGAATATAAGGGAATAAAGAAAAGTTTTTTACAATATTTATCCTACAGAAACATCTTATTACTTGTATCATTTATGCTCTGAAAATGTGTGTTGTTATTAATTAGAATCTTAAGTTGTTTTAGTAGTAAGCATTATTAGATAGATTTAGTGAACTATTAAATAACCACTGTATGATAAATGTCACTTTCTAAGTAAATATAGAAGGTCCTATACCAAGAAAATATTATGTGGCTCAGGCGAAGTGTGCCAGGTGAATATGGATGAACTGAGGGGAAAACAATCCCAAAAGTCCAGAGGGAGACAAGTAACAAGAGGAGTAAAGGATTTGCTGGATAAACATTAAGGTCAGGGGATTAGAATCAGGAATCGGAAGGAACTTTCCAATTACTGAGGATTTTCTCTTTCTGCCCTCAGTCTGAACAAAGAACTAAAACAATCTGGGACTATTTTCCACCAATGGAGGCCACCAAGTTGGGGGATAAGAGACATTCTGTCTTCATAAGGGTGGGGCCCTAGTATGTCTCATTATTTTCTGGAGACAGTTCTTCAGACCCTAAACTATTTTTCTATTATTTCTCCCAGAACCATGACCACTGTGGTCTAGTGTTGCTTGTAGTCAGTCATTCACATTTTGTCTCTGGAAGAGTCCTTACCAATACATACTTTATCTTCTGCATTTCAGATGTAACAAGTCTGTCAGCTCTGTATGAAGTATCCAATTCCAGGATGATGTCTTCAAAAGAGAACAAAGATCAAATCTATGTCCCCCAAATAAATAGACTTCTGATTTAAAAACCTGGGATCTGGAGAACTTCATCTAAACATTTCATTTGCTGGGTTGGAAAGGATAAGTATAAACTCTTTTTAAAACTAGGACATTTGGACTCTACCACAAACCATTGTACACATTTGGGACAAATCTTGGTTAGATATGAAAATAACACAACCTGTATTGGATATTGTTGAAGTAGGAGTAACCTAATTTCCCCATGGGTTAAATGTAGCAGCCAGAATAGGATGAGATTGGAAATAAGCAAAAGCTCTTCTTAATTTGTTGTGACTTGTGATCTATATACCTCAAAAAAAAAATTTTGTTTCCTTCAAGCTGAGAACTCACTGGCCCCATTACCTCTAACTTTTAACCACCTAACCCAGAGAACATTCTAGAACATTGAACAAAGATCTATTAAATACTTGATTGAAATAATACAAGTTATTTGGTGCGATGATCTGAAATAATCTTGCTAGTCTAAATATAGAGGCAGCTAGGTAATTTAAAACACCCTTATTGCCCTTGAAAACGCATGGGATTTAGAGTCCCCCTCGCCCCTTTGCTAACTGTAGCTCCTACCAAGAACTCAGATTCTTGATATAGGATTGAACCAGTTTACTTTAAACCATATAAATAATTTTTTATTTTTTTATTTTGGGAGAAAGAGAGCATGCATGGGTAAGAGGGAGAGAGAGAAAGCGAATCTTAAGCAGGCTCCATGCTCAGCACAGAGCCCATTGAGGGGCTCAATACCATGTCCCTGGGATCATGACCTGAGCCAAAAATAAGAGTGGGTGTTCAACTGACTGAGCCACCTAGGTGCCCCAGAAATCATTTTTCTTCAATAGCTTTACTCTATTTGTTATGGTCTTAATGGGAATGATAAAAGATAAAGGTATTAGTGTCCAGGATCGATACACGTAATGGACTATGTGTAATATGACACAGAATTACATAAGTGCTGAAAGTGAGGTTCTATGAAAGGAGAGCAAACAGGACAATTACTTCTGATTAAAGCATTGGGGAAGATGTAATGGACACCACATTTAAGTCAGGGATTATAACATGGGGAGTGTTCAGCTAGGTGGAGAAAACAATGAGAGCAACGCCACAGAAACTGGAGGGTGGAGAGGATGTTGGAGCACCACTTGGTATGGACTGGAGTTAATAATTCCTGCTGGAATGAATTGGGAGGTGAGCCTCCCAATAGCAAGATAATTTGGGACATAAATCACAGGATTTGCACCTTGAGACTACAGGACTTTATTATTTTAAGAAAGAGCTATCTTTTCAGCATGTTGATTAGGTACACAATTCTATTCAACCTCTATTTTGGAAAGGTAAATGTATGAGTATCTTGAAAGGTATATTGGTGGGGAGACTAGGAATAGACCAGACAAGAGCTTTGGAGTGCTTGGGCTAAGTTCAATGGCAGTGGGAATGGAAAGTATAGGTAACAAGAAAAACATCATAGTAGTTGAATCAAAAAATCTAGTAACTAATGGGAGCAGTGAGAATCCCAAACGGACAGAGAAAAAAACATTTCAAGGTTTTAGAAATTCATAACTGAAAAGTGATTGCAGTATGAACAGGCATGTACAACACAATAAAGTGGAATAGATTATCAAAGAGAGCAAGTAGGTTAAGATATTGAATTGAAATATATGTTACTTGAGTATATAAAGTTTCTGTGAGTCTGTAGCTCAGAAGAGAGGCTGGAATCATGGCTCAGTCTTGCAAATACAGCAATTTGTAGGTTTTTGTGCTCAGTCTTTTTTTTCTGACACAACCTGCCAAAAGGATTCCCGTTCATGCCCACAGGAGTAACTCCCCAGGAAGTTTCTCCTGAGTCTCAGACCCAAATTTTTAATTACCTGTTTGTTGCCCCCACCCAGACGTTTAAAAAAAATAGGTCAAACCTAACATGTCCTAAACTGATATCACTTCCATTCTCTGGTCAAACCTGCTCTAACTCCTGTTGGAATGGCCATGCCAGTAAATGTCATTACCATCAACTCAGACTTCAGCAAGTTCAAGTACAGTGAAACAAAGTAACACATACACAAACTTGTGAGTCACCATAGACTCTTCTGCATCCTGATATCACTAGTGTAGGCCCTAAATCTTTCCTTTTAGGATAACCGAAATGAATTTCTACCAGAAGCCCTTACCTCTAGACTGTCAAATCTACTTCTACCTGAGTGGCATATAAAATGCCAATACAATCATTTCACACTTATCACATTTCAGTCTGTTTGCTTGTGTATCTATTACTCTCTCCATACATTAAATTCTATGGAAGAAATGCCAACTCTGTTGTTATTTTTTGTCATTACTTTCTGGAGTAGTCATCTGTAAGGGGTTTGAATGAATACAAATATTCATATTTAGGAAGAGTTAATATATCATGGTAGCCAAAACTGTGGCAGTGGAGAATGTCCAAATTTAGAGTACAGAAAAAGACAATCAAGGATAAAACTTTGAAGAGATAAAGGAGATAAAAGAAAATGAAAATGGAGAGGGTATTAAGAAATGCATAATTGTGTGAAAACCAAACGAAAGTAATAATTAAGGAAAGAATGTTTTAAGAAGTAAGACTTATTTACTTACTTTCCCTCTGCAAGAAAATTATTACAGCTCTCTCTTTGAAACATTTTGCTTCTTCCTCCCACTTGTTGGCCTCAAGTGTTCTCTTCCTTTTTCTCTAAGAGTTGCATACATCCTGGTTGTCCACTGTTCTGTCCCCTCCGTCCCATGCCTACTTCTCTTCCCACTCTGTGTGATCTCCATGGAAACTTACTGGCAGTTCTACGATATAAACTGTCATTTGGAGCACAGTGCCTCCAAGTCTGTATTTCCAACCCTCTTTAGTTGCTTTGTTCAAATCCTATAATCCAGCTTCTAGCACACGGTATACTGTGTCCATATTTCTCAAGTGAAGACAGCCTTCCAACTCCCAAATGTGTTCACCTCATTCGTCCCATATCCTATAGCTCCTGATAAATGTAAATATTCCTTTAAAAATTTTTTTAACATTTATTTATTTTTGAGAGAGAGAGACAGAGCATGAGCAGGGGAGGGCCAGAGAGAGGGAGACACAGAATCTGAAGCAGGCCTCAGGTTCTGAGCTGTCAGCACAGAGCCCCACGCCGGGCTCAAACTGACGGACCATGAGTTCATGACCTGAGCCAAAGTCAGACACTTAACCGACTGAGCCACCCAGGTGCCCCAACATTCTTTATGTTTCACAAGCTTGGCGTGTGCTTTATTCTTGGCTCCTTCCTTTCTTACACTCCATGTCAGTCTCCAAGGTTCATCAGCGTGACCTCATAAATATCTTACATTTTCTCTCCTTTCCATCTCTACTTCTGTTTTCATTCAGTTCAACATTTGTTGTACGGATTATGGCAGAGGCCTCAAACAGTATGTTCATCACAATCTCTCCTAATCCAAAGTATCCTTCATATGATTGTCAAATATTTTTCTAAAGTATACTGTTGAACAAACTCATCTGTTTAAAAAAAACCCAATAAATAAAAACTTAACTCCCTAACGATCAGAGAAAAATGTCCAAACTCATTAATATACATGGACTTTTAAGATATGACTGCAACTGTATTTTCAGTATCATCTTCCTTAACTGCTTTTTCCACATCACAAAAACAAATAGAAAAATTCTCATTTTTTTTTTTAACTCAACATGTCTTGTTACATTTCCCTGCCTTTCTAGGATATGTATCCTTATCATGGATTTTTTTTTTTTTCACCTGTCCACTGATAGTTACTTTTTGGAGAATATCTGCTTAACCTTGAGGAATTGTTTTAAGCGTCACCCCTTTTATGGAAACCTTTTCAGATGTAAAGTGTTAAATCCAACTTTTCAAAGATGAAAGCCTCTGGTCTATAGTTACAAGCTACGCATTCTAAAAATTTATATCTGTGACAACCATTTCAATTGTGATCTTAATAAAAGTTGTCTGGTCAAAAGAAAATTACCTCTAGTTACTTTTTCTGCCCTCTGAATTATCTCATTGGTGTAGTGTTCACCTTTAATTTTATTAGTTTTTCAATGAGTGTTTGCTTTTGTTTCACTGCTAATATCAAATGAAAACCTATAGCTTTGGAAAATGCAAATACATGCATTTGGACCATAATGCACAGCTTACAGCTAATTTGTATCAGATGCTCAGCCATTAGATCAGGAGGCATTTCTTGACTGGAAAGAGAACTGTGAAATTGTTATCAAGAAATGGATCCCATTTTTAAAATTTTATCTTGCTGACAAAATAAAAGACATAAACTTTTTCATATATCAGTGCTGTACTGATACATGCCCCCACACCCCTGAGATCTATGAGGCATATTTAACAACACACAAATAATCAAGAAGCACACAGCACAGAGACGAACCCAGTCGACAGATGACAGTCCCTGCCAAATGCCATCTGAACCATGATCCTCCAAATTTTGGCCTGAGTAACCAGAAAGAAAGTGGTGTGATGCAGAGGGGGGTACCAAATGAAATCTTATCATGCTAAGCATCCCAATTGTAAAGTCAGGATGAATAAGAAGAAATGGAAAGCTATTCATTGAAGCTGCCTCCACATGGGACAAATGATTCTTATGCTTGAAGGAGATTTAACTGTCCCCAAACGGCAATCTCAGTCTCGCACAGGAAATGAAAATAAAAGCAAGCAAGCAGCCAGTCAGAAACAGTCACCACCTTCTGGGTATAGCCACTTGAGAACTGGTAGAATGTGCAGCACTGTAGGATCCACGCAATTATAAAAACATCTGAACGGGAATACTTGAAAATGGTCTTTAACTCTACTGGGATGTTGAAATGACTTTTTTGAACTTTTCTCATTTTTCTCAGGTTTCTTTTTCCTGACTCTCTGAGGTAAATTATGACTTCAATGTTTCATGCTAGGCTTTCTGTGTTGGATTTGGGGGCTTATCATAATTTTATTTTGTATATGTTGAGAGGTTTTAATAAATTGTGTCAACTAGAAAAACAGTGGGAATCGTTGTTTCAGATGTGAAGTGACAGCCTGCAGGCCTAAGCTGCTCTTACTTGAAATTCCATTGAATTCTAAATTTCAACACGTTTTTTAAAAATTTAGCTGTTCATGCTTCATATGTTTGCTAATTACAGAATTTAATTCTTGATGCCCAAGCATTATATAACAATTAAAGCCATGTAGTAAATGGGGAGGCCAGTGGGGTTTTTATTATTTATGTTCATTTGTTTTCGTGTGTGTGTCTTTATCCATTTGGGGTGCTGTAACAAAATATCACAGACTGGGGTAACTTATAAACAACAGGAATTTATTTCTCACGTTTCTGGAGTCTGGAAGTCCTAGATCGGGAAGCCAGCAGGGTTTAGTGACGACTCTCTTCTGGGTCGCTGCAGACCTCTCATTTGATCCTCACATAGTGAAAGGGGCAAGGAAGCTCTCCTGGGTCTCTTTTTACAAGGGCATTAATCTTATTCATGAGGGCTCTGCTCTCAAGACTCAATCACCACCCCTCTCCCTGCCCAAAGTGTCCACCTTCAGATAACATCACACTGGGCATTGAGATTTCAACATATGAATTTTAGCAAACACACACATTCAAACCAGCAGCAGTGTGTGTGTGTGCACGTGTGTGTGCGTATGTGTGTTAGTTTAACTGGATCTATCACTTACTAGCTGTAGTAATATGGGTGGGTCCTGAGAGTCTCTCTTTCCAAATTTTCAAAATATTCATGTATTGGCAATAAACCCTGGCACACTCATATCACAGATTTGTTGTGAAAATCACAAGAGATCAGGTGTTAGGTCAGTTTGCAAATTCTAAACTTATACACAATGAAATACTTTGCTATTTAGATGGCCACATTGTTAAGGAACATTAAATTCAGGGTCATGTGACTTAAATTCTAGTTTCCATTCTACTGCTTGCTTGTTTTGCTAGTATAGGTGAATCAATGAACTTTTCTGAGCCTCTGTAAAAAAGAAACTGCTTTTGTGGTCCATGATCATTTCAAAGAAACCTATTTGCTTCATTTCTCCTTTTGTAATTTTTAGCTAGTAGTTATAATAAATAAAATAGTTGTCACTTACTGAACATAGAATTCAATATTAGTAAGATTATCACGAATCCAAGATTGTAATTGTAATCCAGCTACGGATCATATGATTATAAATATTTGATATCTTGATAGAGAGTTCACTTTTACCATAATCCTTTGTGCATAGTGCTTGCAGTCTAAGGTATTTTCACATATTGGAAATGGATACGTTGGTTCAATCATGGCCTCTTTATTTTCCCTGTAGCTGAGGGCACAAATTTGAAATTTATGACAACATTTAGAGTTGTGATTTGGGTCAGGGTGCAGAAGAGCTATAACTGATAATACAAATAGTGGTAGAATAATGGTAGTTAATATCTAAATTAGACAGTTTATGTGAATATAAGTTGTCATCTTCCTAATATCCTTAGGTGGTAAACACTATTATTATTTTAAATTTTACAGATAGAGAAACTGAAGAACTGAGGAATTTAGTTCACATGAGTAGCAGATAGAGCCTAGATATAAGCCAAGGACTCCATAAAGCCACTGTGCTCTACTAGTTGAGAATCATGATCTAACTAGGTAAAGTAGCCTGAAAATATACCTTAGTTTTATTAGTCTGTAACTCAAATGCTAATAATAATAATAACGTCCTCTAGCTGTTTTACAGGTGGATTTTCAAACATTCCAGGGATACTTGATTGAGAACATTCAAGTTATTACATACATTTCTCTATGTGATTGTGTCTTACTCAGCTCAGACTACTAACAAAGTAGCATAAATGAGGTGGTTTTTCAACAAAAGAAATTTATTTCTCATGATTCTGGAGGCTGAGAAATCAAAGATCAAGGTGTAAGTCAATTCTGTGTCTGGTGAGGGCCCTCCTCCTGGTTGCACAGGGCTGTCTTGTTGCTGTGTCCTCAAGGGGCAGACAGAGCAAGCTAGCTTTCTGGTCTTCTCTTCTAAGGGCACTAATCCCATTCAAGAGGGCTCCACCCTTAAAACACAATTACCTCCCAAAGGCTCCACATCCACATACCATCCCATGGGAGATTAGATTCCAACTTATGAATTTTGGCAGATAAAACATTCAGTCCATGACAGATGATTTGATGCAGATAGGTGATTTCAGATCTCATATCCCAAGCAGTGATCTGTATGATCCGTATATCCACAAACACATATATACAATTAGAATTAAACAAAACAAATATACAATCTATATTGTTTTTATAACAGGCTTTGTGTACAAGTTCTTATACGTGCTTTTTCTTATGAACAAAAATGATCTTATAAGGAGAAATTATCCCCTATCTCATGCAAAATTTATAGGCAATTTTCAGCCAATCCAGACAAGTTTGGAATGAAAATTCTGTGTTGTGTCTTTTGGTATGAGCTTCTAATACTTTGGAAATCTCGTTTAGCAGTAACATAGACAGCCTATTGATTCAGTGGACAGAGATGGGAATCTCAAGAAATATTCTGATACAACTTGTACTTTTACAACCACTCAGCAGCTTTTAATTAATTATTTATTGATCTCCAACTAATTTTTTTCTAGCAACTTTTCCCAGCCTTCTTCACTTTCTATAATACCTGACCCTCAGCAGATTTACTTATCTCCCATACTGAGAAAATTGAGTTTGACACCTGATCCCATTAACTTCTCTCAGCTCAAAATCTAAAACTGGCATACCTGTTCTGATTTTTACCATCAGTGGGCCAAGACAACCCACTCTACATTTTACTGAAGATCTCTTTAGCAACTTTAACTGGTGCTAGGTAAAGTTTGGGCCCATTACTAAACCCTGCAGGAAGGTGATTGTTTCCAGATTTTACACACAGAGGGATAGAGATTGAGAGTAGCTACGAAGAGGTAGAAGTAAAAGCCAAGGTTCGTCTCATTTTGAAGACCATCACTCAATTTCTTTGGACTGACAGTTAATTCAGACTTGTTTCAGTTTTTTACTCTCTTTGCTGTGTTGATTTTTTACAATGCTTAGAGCATGGTTAGATGTTTTATACAGTAAAAACAAAAGATGCTTGCAACCCATTTAATTCTTCAAGCTATTAACTTATTGCTTTACTTCCTTTAGCCATCAACATTTACATTTTTTTAAATGTTTATTTATTTTTGAGAGAGAGAGAGAGACAGAGTGCTAGTGGATGAGGGGCAGAGAGAGAGAGGGAGACACAGAATCTGAAGCAGACTCCAGGCTCCGAGCTGTCAGCACAGAGCCCAATGCGGGGCTTGAACTCACAAACCATGAGATCATGACCTGAACCTACGTTGGACGCTTAACGGCTTAATGCCACCCAGGTGTTCCAACCATCAACATTTTTGAAAGAGTAATTTGTACCTTCTTTCTACCTACAAGTAGCATTTGTAATTTGGCCTTACTGAAAAAAATTTGTTTCTATGTGAAACAAATCTTTTGAAACTTACAACTGTGTTTATCATCACACAATTGGTGACCACAGCTTTCAACTCCTTGACCTCTTGTTAGCACTCTGGCATGCTTGATCTTGCACCCATTGCCTTGATTCCATCTCCATTAGAATTCAAGGAATTTCAGAATGCAAACTACTTACTACCTGTGTGTCCACCCTCTATGTGATTCCTCAACTAATTCTCCTTATCAACCCCCAACCCCAAAATGTAGGCATTTCCTGTGGTTCTATCATCTGTTCAGGGCTTCATCTGCTCCTTTCCCTTTGCCTGGCTAATTCCTATTCAGTCTTCAAGTCTCAGATTCAAACGTTTTCCCTCAGTGTAGCAGAATACTCAGGGATGGGGGAGTTTGAACTTCAATATTAAGGAAGCATTATTTAGTTGGATAAAGTAATGAGTTCATTGCATAATTATATAACCAATGATAGAATATTTTTTTGGGTGAGCCTTCCAGTGCTTTGGTCACGTTATGGGGAGAGATAGCTATAGGAGTGGATGCAGATAGTTGTAACACAACGATTCAAGCCAATGTTATCATGCAGGTAGCATATTAGGGTTGATAGAAATCTCTGCACCTGTGTATTTGTGTTTATATCTATGTGGTATATATGCATATAGAAAATGAAATAAATGAAAATAGCCAGGAAATTCTAAAAGAGAAGAGAATTGAGAGGGTTGAAGGAAATAGCTCTGTTAGGTATTTAAAATGTTTAAAATTTATTGTAATTAAAACATTGTGGTACTGACATAGAACTAACAAGACAGATCAATGAACAAAATAGAAAGTCCAGAATAGAGTACCATGAATGAGCAACTTAATATAACTACCCTTCTTTAGAAAGGCTCGTTTTTTTTTCAATTTTATTTATTTATCTTGACAGAGAGAGAGAGAGAGAGAGAGAGAGAGAGAGCCAGCACACAGGATGGGCAGAGAAAGGAAGAGAGAGAATCCCAAGCAGGCTCTGCACTGTCAACACAGAGCCCAATGCGGGCCTTGAACCCACAAACTGTGAGATCATGACCTGAGCTGAAATCAAGAGTCAGACACTTAACCAACTGACCAGGCACCTCAAAGGAAGCCTAATTCTTTTTATGAAAATAGAGCATACAGAAAAAAGTGTTAAGGTGAAAAACTATTACCTTATTTTTCCATGAGAAAATGTTGTAACTTATTCCCTGTCTTATAAAATCACATTATTTTTTAGTATATATGACATGTAAATTATAGATTACATAAAGAAAGTAAATAGAAATTAAACTAAATAAAAATAGTTATTTAAAATTTTAAATAAACTACATTTATTTAAATGAAATTATAGTTATTTAGTGTGAAAAAGTAGACACACTTGCAAGGAGGGAGTATTTTTCGCCTTTTAGCAAAATCCATCATAACATAAATTTTTTCTAATTATATAAGACAGAGGAAAAAATATGCTCAAGTTCTTTTCCTCACACAATACAGTATTTTTTCATTCAAAGTAAAAAGAAAGAAAAAGGCAACATAGAAACTGACAAGCTGATTCAAAACCATATGGAAATGCAAAAGAAGTAGAATAGCCAAAACAATTTTGGAAAAAAAAAAAGATGAAGGACTCATTACGAGGTATTGAGGCTTACTGTAAAGGTATAGTTATAAAAATAGTAGTATGACAGGTGTAAGGACAGACATATTGATCAGTGAACAGAAATGGACTCACACATATATAGTCAAGTGATTTTGGTAAATATGCCAAAGTAATTTAATTGGGAAAGACTAGTTTGTTTTTGTTTTTGTTTTTGTTTTAGCAAAGTGGATATCTATATGGGCAGAAATGGTTCTCTAACCTTCCCTCACAAAAATTAACTCTATGTTAATCTCAGAGGGCTTACATATAAAATACAAAGAAAAAATTATGAAAAAAATCAGAACATATTTCTACTTGAATGATATAAACACAACATATTAAAATTCAGATACAGTAGTGCTTAGAAGAAAGTTTATGGCTTTACCCCCATTCTAAAGAAGAAATGTGTAAAAATTAACAACTTTAGCTTGTACATTAAGAAGTCAGGTCGGGGAACCTGGGTCGCTCAGTCAGTTAAGCGTCGACTTCAGATCAGTTCAGAACTCACGGTTGGTGGGTTCGAGCCCCATGTAGGGTTCTGTGCTGACTCAGAGTCTGGAGCCTGCTTTGGATTCTGTGTCTCCCTCTCTCTCTGCCCCTGTCCACTTGTGCTGTCTCTCTGTCTCTCTCAAAAATAAATGAACATTAAAAACATTAAAAAAAAGAAGTCAGGTAAAGAAGAGCAAATTAAACCCAAAGGCTTTTAGAAAAAAACGAAAGTAATAAAAATAAGAATGGAAATAAACAATGTAAGAAAGATAAAGCAATAATGAAAATCAAGTCCAAAGGTTGGTTCTTTGAAAAGATTAATACAATTAACAAACCCAATCAAAATGAATTGAAGAAGAGAGAGGGTGAAAAAAAGAGAGAGAGACAGAGACAGAGAGAAAGAGATACAGAGAGAGACAGAGAGAGAGAGGACAATTTCATTCCTAGGCATTTACTCAAGATGTCCACTAAAAGAATCTACAAGAATGTTTAGAGTATTATTATTTATAGCAGATTGAACCTAAAAATCACTAAAGATCCATCAGGTACAAAATGGATTAACAAATTACAGTTTATTCAAATATAAAATATTGATGAAAAAATAATACACAAATGTCTGGAAATGCTTCAAAGATGTATTAAACAAAAGAAATCACATACACAAATGCTAAATAGTTTATTATTTTATTTGTATGGGCTCCAAGAACAGGCAAAATTAGTATATGGTGAAAGGAATCAGAAGAGTGTCACCTTCAGGAATGCATGTCTTGATTGGAAATATGCATAAAGAAAATTTCTAGGTCAATGGAAATGTTATATGCCTGGTTTTGGGTAACAATCACATGGGTATACAAAATTATCTAAATTCATTTACCTAAGCACCTAAGATCTGTGTATTTAATTTTATGTAAATTATATAATAATAATTAAATGAATTTATAAATCAATTAGAAACAGGCCAAGATACATTGGCTATTAGGACTATATTTTATTATTTTTAACAGATATTAATGTAAGAAATCTTGACAGCTAGAATCAATGGCTAAAAGGGCAATGTATTCAAATACTAGAATAATGGTCACATGGAAATCATACAATATACTTTATTTTTAAAAAATTTATTTATTATTTATTAGAGAGAGAGAGAGTGAATGGGAGTTGCTGAGAGAGAGGGAGAGAAAGAGAATCCCAAGCAGGCTCCACACTGTCAGCACAGAGTCTGATGAGGGGCTCGAACCCACAAATTTGTGAGATCACGACCTGAGCCAAAACCAAGAGTTGGACGCTTAATAAACTGAGCTACCCAAGCATTCCTAATTTAGTATAATTTCTTATATTAAAACAAATTAAGTGAAAGACAAGTCAAAGACACAAAAGTTGTTATATAATTGATATATATAATTAGTTATAATTTTTATCCTATACATGATTATTTTTATATAAATTTTAAAGGTACAACCATTTTAATGGCTTATCCTTGATTCCTACAAAATTTATGTGGGATGGAACTAGCCATATTTCTTGCTACTTTCTCACTCTCTCCTATGAAACTTATGGTTAGTATTTCATATATATGATAGGACATTTATTTAAATTTACATTGAAAATGTAAGCAAGATATTTTAGACCATGTTGCATCCAACGGTTTAAATTCTTACAAATTAAAAAAAATGAGGAATGATTCCTTTGAAGAACTTTTGAGAGAAAAATGCTAATAACAATGTATTATTTTCAAATATATCCGTCTATATGTATAACTTATTTTTTTTCCTATAAAAGTAAATGCCAAAAAGTAGGTAGAAGCTATATGGGGAAAATTTTAGCATAACTATAAATAGAAAACATCAGATTTGCAGCCGTCATCTACTTTTAATATATTCATGATCTGTTCTTATTGCTTAAAGCTGTGTTACATGTGCATTTTAATTTCACTGTGAATGGGATCTTTTGCACACGTTTGACAATAGAGAGATAAAGTCTAGGTTGTCAGGAAGCAAACCACAAAAGCTCTTGCTGAGTGTGCAGTAAGCTGTCCGAGTTTTACATGAAGAGGTCAGAATTTTCTTGAAGAGTCACTTTCCAAGTATAGCATGCTTACAATAATTAGTATCCTGACTACTCAGGAGATGGTTGTAGACACAGCTGTTGTTTAAGGTAACGGGCACATCAATGGCAAGGCACTAGGTATTGATCTGTGCAGTGACATCCTTCTAACTATGTCATCTGAGTGAAAGAAGCCCCAAATTAACCAATAATAAAGTGTTAGAAGTTGTAGTAGCTGATCTCTTGGGACTTGTTCTGGAAGAGTATAGATGCCTCTCCCCACCAAAGGCCATCAATCCTGCTAAAGGACTCACAGTGACATTAAGTTGACCAGTAAACAGTGTAAAGCCTGCAACAATGCTATATCCCATTTAATATGTATGTATGTGCATGCACCATTTTTATATTAGTTTTCTGCATGTAAATACATAATAATGTATGCATAGCTACATAAATAAAACACACATATATGCTATCATGATCTGAAAAAACCTTAATTAATGAGAATTATATTTAACAGTAAAACTGTCAGGCATTATACATCTTTGATAAAACAATTTCACTAATTTGATGAAATAATTTCAAAGGCAATATGTATAAGTGATTATACATATTTCCATCAGAATTAGATAAGGGATAAACTTCTTGGTGAGATCTGTCTTTTGTTGTTGTTTACTTTCTGATTGGATTATATTTTCTATGTTAAATATAGGTCCTAGTTACACAGTTTAATAAATCTGGATTAGACTATACTAATGTCACTAAAGCCAGAGACAACATATGTTTTAAAAACAGTCAACAAAAAGACTATATTTATTTTTGTCTAAGTTATCTCTTAATCTATCTTTGTATTAAAAATAATTATTGATCTGTAAACTTTCAGATATGGTCTTGTATTTCGATATAAACTTCAGGAGATATATTTTCTTGTGTTGGTCTCTCAATTTTTGTGGTCCTTTTGAGAGTAGTCATTGGACAGCATGGATTTACTCTTATACCTGAACAAAAATTAAGATTTCTTCCTACCATTCTCCCTTACCTACTAGATACGGGGTTTTTCTCTGATGGGTTTTATAAAAATAAAAGTAACTTTAGGAAACAGCATTTCACTTTTAAAAAAGTAGATGCCGGTGTCAACAGGAGTGATATAGGCATCCACAAACTGGGTTCCAGCTTGCAATGCCTTCATAGCTCATTCCAGAATCTCCACACAAGTCTTCGATTGTCTCTGTCCTGTTATATGGTCCAGTCATCTATTAAGAAAGGGGAATTGGCTTTATAAAATGGATCAAGAAAAATTTTACCGATTTCTTTGGTGAAGTTAATTATTACTGAATTTCCCTGGCTGTTAGTCAGGACAAACATAAGACATAATTTCCTCTCCAGTTGTGATCAGGAAAGGAAAAAATGGTAAAGAAAAATCTTAGCTGGATTACATGCTATGGGGAACACCTCATCATTGGCCATCATCTCTGGCAATTTAGTTACTTTCTCAGGCAAGTAAGGGAGTTGAGATTAAAATTTTATCTAAAATATGCCTCTTATTAGTGAATCTCGGTTTGCCAGAGTGGATTACTCTCCACTTGTCTCTTGGGACCATTTATTGGACTCCTCTCCCCTCCTCTTTACTCCAGGAAGCTGCTTATCTACAAATTCCTCACTTGTGCTCTCTTGTTCTCTGAATTTTTATTGGGTTTGGCCAATGTAAGACAGCAAGAGAATAAAGGTGGAGAGAAAGAGAGAGTCCAGGGTATTATTCCACCTGCCCTTCATTCCCTTGCTGTTTTAAGCAGTGGTTACCTCTTTTTATAGCCAGGGCTCCTTGCTGGTGACCCCAATCTTATGGTTCCACTTTTCTCTGGGTTCCATTGACGTCATTTCCTTACCTATGCCTTCAGGCTTGGAGTAGTAAAGGCTGCATGTTTTGCTCCTCTTTAGAGCTTCACTACCACTGATGGATTCTCTTCACTCTGCTGGCACCACATAATCCCTTCAATAAACTCTGTAGTTAAATTACTTGGGATCCAGGCTGGTATATCACACACAACACATATATGCATAGGGAAGGGTTGCTGAGACATGTTTTCTATCATCTTTTTGAATTGAGAACAGATTTCTTTTTTAATGTACAAAGACATAATTGTTCCATCAGAGACATTTACAATGTCAAGCTTTAAATTATAGAGTATTTATATATGTGCTAAGCAGGCCTTCAGTGCATCCACATTTCCATGGTAAAGACCCTGAGGCCTGTGATATTGCGTCTTCCAGAGATTCAGGTGGTCTGCCAACAAATGCAGTGCCCTAGGAAAGTCTACAAGTTATGATCATATCTCTTGAGGCATAAAATCAGGAAGTTTGGGCTTTTGTCTTAGGTAGTTTTACTTTGCTTTAACTAACCTATTAAAATGCTCCCATCCATACATTCATCATAACTTATTTGTATCCCAATTTATGACATCTCAGATAAATTATTGTACAATTTTGTTATCTACTGTGTATCATAGTAACTTGGTTGGGTAGTGAAGCTTGAGTGACTACGTCTATGTTTCTTCCTCTTCAGTCTGAGCAGAGACTTGTGACCCCTCCAAACAATAGAAGTGATACTATGAGGATTTCTAGGCTTGTTCATAAAATGAGACATCTTTTGCCTCGCTCTGTCTCTTAGACATCAACTTTGGGAACTTGACAGCCATGTGAGAAATCTGTTCATCCTACAGATGCCATCCTAGAGAGACGGTGTGAAGAAACAACAAAGGAGATGCCTGAGGAGATTTAGCTATTTGTGTCTTCTCAAATGAGGCACCAGTCATGTAAGGAAAGATGCTTTTGAGAGAACTTCAGCCACATTCACCATATAACTGCAACCCCTCGCAGTGCCCAAGCTAAAACCACCCAGTTGAACCTCTCCCAAATTATTAACCCACAGAAATCCTGACAGATATTAAATCTTTGTTTTCGTTTTAAGCTATTATGCTTCTAAATAATTTGTTACACAGCAATCATAACTGAAACAAACACCAATGACAACAGAAGATATTGAAAAATAAGAGTGTCCCATTTCTCAAAGTTACACCACCACTTGTATTAGAACCTCCTAAAGTTATCATTATAATAAATATTTCTGGATTCTGCCTCTTTAAGGAATCAGCATCTTTTTGCCTAAAGTCCCTAGGATTAGCATGGGGTCTTTCTCTCCCTGTCTCTCAAACTTTCTTTTTCTCTCTCTCCATATACACATACCTAATATTCATATTATTGTTTTTGTTTTTACTTCAGTACTGAAGTACGGGGGAATCTGGGTGGCTCAGCTGGGTAAGTGTATGACTTCAGCTCAAGTCATGATCTCACTGTTCATGAGTTCAAGCCCTGCATTGGGCTCTGTGCTGACAGCTCAGAGCCTGGAGCCTGCTTTGGATTCTGTGTCTTCTTCTGTCTCGGCCCTTGTCTCGCTCATGCTCTGTTTCTCTCTGTCTCTCTCAAAAATAAATAAACATAAAAAAATACTGAAGTACAGTAGTCTGCGGGGAAAAAACTCCAAACTGAAGAGGCCACGGCCATTGTAGAAAGAGCATAGATTTGGAATCAGACAAAGTTAAGTCCCACTTAGCTGCTTCTACAACCTCCTGTAATGATATAAATTAACTTTCTTGGTCTCAGGTTTTTTATCTGTAGCATGGGGACCACTGCTGCCTACCTACCTTGTGTCAGGATTGCAAGGATTCAACCACATGAAGCAGCATATAAAAAGAGACCAACTCATCCCTCAGTTAACGCCAATTCTTTCCATTTCTTTCAGAAGCTGAATACATAGTATGTTACAAATATTAAAGGCACACTAGCTGAATTTAAGAAAGAATAAATTTATTTATTTGTGTTGAACACATTAAAGACTGTAGACAGTTTTTCATTAAAAGTTTCTTTATGAAGCTTCCCCAAACGACCTCTCTTGATTTTGCTGCCTTCATTTGCTTATTTTGGTACAGTTCACACCAGATATGATTTGTTTTTTTAAAACTTCATATAGTTGCAATATTTATAGAGAGGTAATGAGGCACAATTTTATCCTAACCAAAAATCACAAAATCAAAATGACATTCTGAGTATTAAGTAGGTTTTGAGAGTTTTATTTTTTCACTAATCATGAAATCCATATGTGATTTTATTCAAAAATTTTAAAGTGATTGTAAAAATATACCTTATAAAGATTAATTGAACAAATCAAGATCACATGCCAATGTAAATTACTTATTGATATTGACTTTCTTTGAAAATGTGTTTTTTTCTTTTTTTTTTAATTAAATAATCATCAGGGTTTTTAAGAAAAAAATTTTTAATGTTTATTTGCTTTTTGAGAGAGACAGAGACAGAATGCAAGTGGGTTAGGGGCAGAGAGAGAGGGAAATACAGATCCAAAGCAGGATCCAGGCTCCAAGATGTCAGTACAGAACTCGAAGTGGGGCTTGAACCCACCAGCTATGAGATCATCACCTGAACTGAAGTCGGCAGCTCAGCCAACTGAGCCACCTGGGCGCCCCTGTGTTTTGTTTTTTTTTCTAAATTAATTAATTTACTTTGAGAGGTGGGGGAAAGGGGCAGAAAGAGAGGGGGAGAGAGAATCTCCAAGCAGTCTCCACTCTGTCAGCATGGAGTCCAACGCAGGGCTTGAACCCATCACCTGTGAGATCATGACCTAAGCCTAAATCAAAAGTTGGATGCTTAACCGACTGAGCCACCCAGGCACTCCATTTTCTTTGAAAATTTCTTTGAAAGTTTTCTCAAACAAAATATATTTGAAGACTTCTTAGATTTACCTTTGAAATAATGTCAAATATATCAATAAAATATTGTCAGCAATGAATATCAGAATATAGATGATATACAAATACCAGAATTTTGAGGAATACCTATCTGAGACACTATCATTTACCTATTGTGCAACTTCACTGTGTTAATATCTGCCCTTAGGTTCTATCTAATAAACTTTCCTGAAAGGATAATTTTTTTTCCTACAGAACTTACTGGCAGTCGACAGTATTTAGAAGGATTAAATAGTATTAATTACACCATGAGATCAAAATATATAGGCCATCAGTTTGGAGTCTGGAACATTTCCGGAACAGTGACAATTTCCAGTAGTATCCCTGACATGGAACAAAATACATAGCTCATTAGGTGTGCTTTTATACTAGAACCACAGGAAGCGTTTCACTGCCCCCATGGATGCTATCATGTAAGATGTAGTTCTACAAATATGGGCAAGAAGCCAAGTGGGCTAACCAAAACCCTTATATTAACATAAGATGCAGCTTTGCATATAAGGCTATTAATAGCTGTATGTATTTATTCTCCTTATTTTCTCAAAATCAGACATTTAAGTGAAAACTATGTCTTGGGTACACTCTCATCCATCACATTAAAATTTCTTTAATAACTTTAAAGTACAATTTTTCCAGAAAGACTGTCTTTGCAACATTTGACCCACAAGTCTAGACTCCAGGGGGATAAAGTCCAGAGATGTACTTAACTAGCACTTTGAGCCCAGAGAGACTTGACACATTAAACTAATAAAAAATGACTGTAAAACCATCGGTAAACATGAAGTGTCATATAAGTGCTTATTAATAAGCATTTTTCTTCAATTTATATTTATTTTTATTCCGTGATGCCTCTTAAAAAATGCATTATGGTTTATTGTGTATACTGTCTTTGAAACAAATTGTATTCAAGGTATTTTAGAGAGTTAAATACATGTCAGTGTGTGGCATAAATTATGGAAGGACACTTTGAATGGTAAATGAATTAGTGCATTCAGTCATAAGGGCAGAGAGAAATGGGTTGTGTAAGCGTCTGGCTTGAAATATCTAGACTCCCTGGAACCAACACTTCAAATCCCAGCAGGCCAGCTCTGTCCTTCATCCTTCTGAGATAAGAGTCCATTCAGTTTACAGTCTGCTGGTTTTTTGAATGATCCCTTGGAACAGTAGGCATGTCGGCTCTGTGTGAACATTTTACAGAGACAGGGCAAGGAAAAAAAGAAAACATTCAAGAGAATTTAAGCAGAACCGAAGTATCATTTTATGCTGGCAATATCTTAGTGGTGAAGAGATAGGACATAGCAGGAGTGAAGGGCTAGAGAAGAATATTCAAAGTTTTAAAAGGGGAAAGAGAAGTTAGTATCTGATTGATTGCTACTACTGACCCCTAGAACTGTTTTTAAGATGGGGTAATGGATTCCAATATAATGGTAGTCTTTAGAGCAGTGAGGAATTGACCTATGCTACCTAGTTGATATTTTGGATTGCCCTGTGATTTTTTATGAAGCATTAATCTGAATCCATAATGAAAAGCATTTATTATGTAGACAAAACTTATGAGTATGAGGCAGAATAGGGCCCTATAATGTAATAAAAAGGACACAAGGCATATTTGAATATGGCCTTTCTAAAGGCTTAAGCATGGTACTTCTAAGTGGTGATTTTCAGCTTTCCCCAGCCTCCCAAAACTCTGCCAAGTGTCAAACATATAATTATAAGAAAGTGGAATTTGAATAAGCTAATATTGGGGATTCTAATCTTTTCCAGGTAGTGACTTACATTGAATTGTTCCAGATTCTGATTAGGGTTATGAGAATGCTTATAGCATAAATCACAATGGGGAATGGAGATAGCCCCAGGATGTTCCTCTTTCACTCTGAAACTCTCCACAAGTCTTGGTGGTAAATGAGGAGCTAGGATAATCTACTAGATCTTAAAATTTCACCAGTGGATTTTGGCCAACATGATTGTGATCAACTGTTTAAGAAAAACTTTTTTTTTCCCCTAAGAACTAGTATTTGATATTTTAGTTTTCTAAGCAACCACCTTAAATCTATCTCTTTAAGCTTTCATTATGTCTGAATCATCCCTTCTCTTTGCAAAGGGCCATAACAACAATCCATAGTAATGCTCAGTTGCCATGCAGACAAGCTAGAAGGAATATCAACCTGTTCTGGAAGAATAAATTCACAGAAATGAAATAGAAACAGACCAATGTCTAGATTTTCATTAATTACTTCTTCAATATAATGCAAGTATATGTATGGACAATCTTAAAGCAAAGTAACTATGGCTGTCTATGTTTATATGACTAAAGAAGAATTATATTGTCATGTCAATAGATACCTTTCTGTCTTTATTTTAATCTTTCACCTAGACAAAGCTTGCTCTTTTTTTTTTTTTTTTTTTTCAAAACTCAAGGTTCTTCTCTATTTAAAAGGTTTTGCCTAACTCACTTGTCTGGCTTAGATCAAGCCAGACTTCCTTTGGCTCCAACCACACCCATGTGTCCTTCTCATATCCCCCTTATGCTACCTCCTATCCCTTTATACTATCATAGGGAAACTAACACAGACTTCCCTAAATCATCCTACTGAAATTGCAAACAGTTCTCTATATTGTGGTGCTACACAATCTTCTTTTTGTCTTTATTTTTTAATAATGCTTATTAAACTCTACCTTACTATATAATTTATATACATATTTTGTTTATTTTCTATTTGTCTCCCTTCACCACAAAGCATCAGTTTTATGTGGGCAACTCTTTTCTTTATTTTTATGATTCATTAACTTTTGTAATTCCAGTACCTTGAATAAAGTATAGCATATGATAGCAGTCATAGAATGTATTTGTAGAATTAATAAATATATGCACGCACACATGCATGAATAAATGAAAAACACATCTACAACCTATTTTGGAGGTGATACACTAGAACTAAACCAAGAAGTCAAAAAGTAAGACACTTAACAAATCATCCTAATACCTGTAATACAAGTTCAATAGGAGCCAAGAAGGAAGACTGAATCAAATCCCATAGAAACGTGTAGGGTCATAAGCAACTTATTGCTGATTAGATATACCATGTAGGAAATTCATTTGCTCTGTGGTCACAGATTTGAGTTTTTAATTTAAATCGCAAATAATATCAATAGCTAGCAATTTTGATTTTCAACGTGTGCTAGCTTTTTCTTTACTGTTCCTTGGGTCACTAAGTGCATTTAAACTACAGGTTTCCTGGTAAGGTGGGCAAAATGAAGGACACATTTTTTATCCAAATTGCAATAAGACACAGAAGCAAGATATAACAGAAATGGGGATTTCACGTATCTGTATATCTGCTGAATATTTGTTAGTATAAAAACAGTTTTCACTTTTTGTAAAATTTAATGTTTTAAAATATAAAGGGCTTAATCATGAGAACTACAATTCTGTATCTAATTTTAGTGAGAAGTAATTGATTCTTATAATAAAAGTGAATGATAACATGGAAAAATAAATGCCATTTTAGATTTATAGCCATACAAAACATTACCGGGAAGCGTTAAAGGTGTATCCTATTCTATGATAAGATAATTTAAAACAATTTCAGTCGAAAGACAGACCCTAGGGGCGCCTGGGTGGCTTAGCCGGTTAATCATCCGACTTCGGCTCAGGTCATGATCTCGTGGTCTGTGGGTTTGAGCCCCGCGTTGGGCTCTGTGTTGACAGCTCAGAGCCTGGAGCCTGTTTCAGATTCTATGCCTCCCTCTTCCTCTGACCCTCCCCTGTTCATGCTCTCTCTCTCTCTGTCTCAAAAATAAATAAATGTTAAAAAAAAAATTAAAAAAAAAAAAGAAAGACAGACCCTGACCCATAAATGGTATTCTAAGCAAGAAGATAGCATCAAAAGTTTGGCCCTCAAATTTGGAGCTTCAGATGATCTTGAAAACAAAAATTTGATTCAATCAAATAATACCTAAAAATAACTAATGCTTTCTTTTGGGGATTTTTTTTAAATTTCACCCTAGTTTTGGACGGCATATTCACAAATGGACTAGTAGGCATGAAATCAAAGACAAACATTAAAGAGTCATATGACTTAAAACAATGCCAGAAGACCAACAACAAAGGGCAATAAAAGGGAAGCCACTAGTAATTTAGAGAATGAAGACAGACAAGGAAGACACATAACGCAAGTTTGGGGACAACAGAGTAATGTTCTTGGATTACAAAACACATAGCACTTATAGGTCAATTATGTATTAATAAAACTGGAGAAAAAAAGTAGAAATTTTGAACTCATTTATTCCTTCAGTTAAGTCTGCCAAGGAGAAATTTCTGCAGATTTAAAAAACAAAACTATAAAAAGAAATTGAAGCCCTAGATATGTGAGAAAATATGAGAGAATTAACTATTCCAAAGTATTCACAACTTCAAACTCAGAAGAATTTTATCTCAGCTCACTGAGAAAATCATTTGATGAGATGCCTGAACTATAGCTTATCATCTCACATTTATCACCTCAGCATTTACTAAGTAAACACCTACTACATGCTTTAAAGTCAGATTGGCCAGAGTAAAAGAATGGGTTGCTTTCTGAGATATTCAATGCATAGGTAGCAGAGAGAAGCATGAGACAGCATGGCTCATTAAGAAAACTATATATAATTCTCTGGGTGTGGTGGGCAGAATTTTGAGGATTTCCAATGACCCATACCTTGTGTAATCCCCTTCTCTTGAGGATGGGCAGGACCTATGAACCATTTCTACAGAATACAGCAAAAGTGATGGGATATCACTCCCAGGAGTATGTTGCCTTATATGGCAAAAGTGAAGGGATTTTGCAGGTGCAATTAAAGTCCCTAATCAGTTGATTTAAAAAAAATTTTTAATGTTTATTGATTTTTGAGAGAGATACAGAGAGAGAGAGAGAGAGAGAGAGAGAGAGAGAGAGCACAAGCAGGGGAGGGGCAGATAGAGGGGGAGCCACAGAATCTAAAGCAGGTTTCAGGCTCTGAGTTGTCAGCACAAAGCCCGATGTGGGGCTCAAACCCACGAACCATGAGATCATGACCTGAATCAAAGTTGGACGCTCAACTGACTGAGCCACCCAGGCATCCCAGTTGATTTTTAATTAATTAAAAAGAATATTGTTCTGAGTGGGCCTGGTCTAAAGGGGCAAACCCTTTAAAAAACCACTAGAGTGTTCCTGAAATCAAAGGCTCAAATTATTAGTGAGTCTTTCATTTGATGGCCTTGAAAAAACAAGCAGCTATAAATTATACAGACACAAAGAAATGAATTCTACCAACAGCCCAAGGGAGTTCATATGTGGATCATTTTCTAATCAATTCTCCAGATGAGAACATAGCCCAACCAACACCATGATTTGAGACTTGTGACACTCTGAACAGAGAACCTTTTGAAGCTGTGCTCAGACTTCTGACCTACAAAAACGTAAGTAATAAATGGATGTAGTTTTAAGCCATTACATTTATGGCAGGTTTTTTACATAGCATAGAAAACTAACACAATAGGTGCTATGGATTGATTGTAAATTTGACCAAATTATTCCCCTCCCTGTATTCATATCTCTTGTGCTATGATTCTGAATAGATTTCCATTAAGAAGTGGAGTTTCTTTTCCACTCTTTTACTCTGATCTGCAGCCAACTTGCTTCAATCCATAGAATGAGGCGGATGAGATGATGTGCCATTTGCAAGTCACCTATTTTCTGTCTTTGATCCCTGCTCCTGTTGTGACAAGTGTCAGCTAACCTAGTGGAGAATGAATGACCTTGTGGAACAGAGCTCAGCTGTCTCAGCTGAGGTCAGGCTAGACCAGTCTACAGATAGCTCCACAACATATGTAAGAAAGCCTACCCAGATGAGCAGATCTGCTTAACTGACCAAGAGCTGAAAACGTTTTTGGAAATTTACTTGTCCAGAAGCTCTGTATTTGTTTATATAACATAGTTGACAAAAAATTAAATGAGCTTAAGCAGCCACAACAGCAGGGGACTGTCTAAAAACAGCAAATTAATATTTCTTACTTGATTTTAGGATGCTTAGTTGAAGTAGAGTGTTCTATCTGAGAACTATGGCTAATGTGCAGGAATTGATAAAATTATTTTCCCTAAAAGGAGTGTATATGATGATGGGAATTTGAGACAGTATCCATGTAGAAATAGATTTTTTAGAAGACCTAATAAGAAAATATAGATGATAAAATTGCATCTTGTGGTGTGGTTAAAGACCAAAAATTGCTCTTATTTTTAATTTTTGTAAATGTTTCTATTTATTTTTTGAGAGATAGAGTAAGCAGGGAAGGGGCAGAGACGGGGGGGGGGGGGCAGAGGATCTGAAGTGGGCTCTGCACTGATAGGCTGACAACAGTGAGCCGGATGTGGGGCTCAAACTCACAAACCCTGAGATCATGACCTAAGCTGAAGTTGGACGCTCAACCGATTGAGCCACCCAGGTGCTGCCAAAACCAAATATTTCTAACCCATGAATGGAGATTCCGTTAAAAAAGAAATTGGTTCAGTTGAGGGAGTAATGTTCTGAAATTTAGAGCATTAAAACATACAAACGAACAAACAAGCAAATAAAAAGAATCCTGAGAAATCAGTGCTTTTCCAGTGGCTAGAATTTTTTCAGGCCTGTGATTACTGCTTTTCATGCCTTGGTGGGAGCTGGAATTTGGGATTACTGCCCTCATGCCATTGATCAGACCAATATCCTGGGCAGAGGATAGAACCAGATTTCTGATATTACCTCTGAGTTCAAGAATTTGAACTTGTTTATTAGTTTTTTTTTAATCTTTAAAAATGTGTATTTATTTTTAGAGAGATAGAGAGACAGAGTCCAACCAGGGGAGGGGCAGAGAGAGAGGGAGACACAGAATCTGAAGCAGGCTCCAGGCTCTGAGCTGTCAGCACAGAGCCCCATGCGGGGCTCGAACTCACAAACTCCAAGATCTTGACCTGAGTGGAAGTTGGATGCCCAACTGAGTGAGCCACCCAGGCGCCTCAGGAATGTTTGTTAGTTTGTATCTTGGAGCTTGGGTTTAATTACGTTAACATTGACCTAATATTATAATTTACTTTTACATTTCCTAATCTCTTACTTTTAGATAGTTTCAATGAAATTAGTACAGTAGAAGCTTAAAAATGATTTCAAGATAGAATCCTTCATACGATGTAATAATATTGTCAGGTCTGGCCACTGAAGTTTTGTGTTCAGAATATATAACAAAAATACAATATGCAGAGTAGTTACTTTAGGGTATGATTTTCTTTCTGTCTTTTTGAAATTAAAATATATATAACAGAACAGACACTTATATTTTTAAAGAACTCTCAATACTATAACAGCAACATACATTCAGATTACATTTTTAAGTAGAATAAACAGATCATGAATATTTATGTGGTTTGGAAAGACGTGTTTTCCACACTCTGTATCACCAAACCAAATAATTATGCAAAGATAGTTTCACTTAAAATTACAAATGCCATATTTTAGTTTGTGTTCAACAGTTTTAATGCATATTGATAATGGAAGGAAATCGCATCTATTTAAAAACAATGCATTTAAGTTGGAAAAATGCCATTACAGCATATTTTAAAATGTTAAAATGGCTGGAATTGTGTTAGGGTAAGAGCTAACAAAGGTCCAAATGCTGACTGATGTTTAAGAACAAGACATAATTGCCTCTTTTGAAGATAATATACTTCTAAGATTTAGTCTGATAAGTCTTTATGCTCTGGTTTATACATTTATTGTGTTTAGCTTGTCTGGTTTGACCTGTACATACAACAAAGTGCACGAGGAACTTCAAATAGAGGTTATTATGAGTTAGGAGCAGAGTGACGTATCTCTAATAGAAAATCATGTGAATGCCAATTTAGTTCCTTTATCTTTTTCCATGATAGATCATATAATTAATCTTTTTAAAAAAGAGTTTGTAGTTATAATATTTACCTAATATTTTGCTAGGCATTTGGAGATGCAAAGAATATGTTACTAGAAAGGAGATAAAGAGTATGCCTGTGAAACAAATAGTTCTGTGTACGTATGCATACTTATGTAAAGAAAAAGAAAAGGAGACTTGTATTTTATGTTTACAAATATATGCTGAAATAAAGCAAATAGGTATTAGTATAAAAATTTACAGAGCTAGACAATGGACACCAACTGTTGCTGCTAAACAATGGCATGGGCATTTAAGCTTACACTAAATATTAACATTACTGATTCTGAGAACAAAGTGTTTTCAGATCCTGAGAATTAAAGCTTGAGAGCACATATGAAATGCTTGAGAGCACCTAAAATATTCAGGTAGTGGGAAGAATGATCTTTGAAATCATAATATTGACTTTCATATGGAGGTATATGTTCAATTTATCAAAATCTTCTAAGGCAAAATTCCAAAAATAATAATCCTAGTCAGACATATAGCATTAGTTTTTGGTATGGTTAAACCTCACTTAGTATCTATTTCTTCAGGTATAAAACAGATTGATATGTCTGCTCACTGTCTTCTGAAGCTGCCAAAATTATTAAATGAACTGCTGTGTGAAGGCAAATTGAAGATGGATATGCTGTAAAATACTTGATCATATTATCATTATTGTGAAAGTCAATATCAAAAACACTGGTCCCATAAACCTGTACAGCATTTTTGTCAAGTGCTCATAGAATATCATAAACAGAAAGCAGTAATTACAAAGAAGGAAGGAACAAGATGATTAGATGTTTCTATTTCAAGGGAATATTGGGAAAATTGAAAAAAGTTCCAAGCAGAGCCATAACAGTAATATTTAAGAGATGAAACACATGTCTTATGAAGATATAAAAAGGTAACTGGAGTGGTTCTTTCAGATAGAATAAAATTTGTTTATCAGCAGCATTTAAAAAAGGGCCTATAAAGATATGCCATTACTCTACATGTCTTATTAAAAAAGAGAAATTGACATAAAGTAAGAGATGTTTTGGATGAATGTAAGAAAGATCATGTATGATAGCATCAATACCAGAGATAAAAAAATATAGAAAATAATCCAAACTTATTTTTGTAGATTCTGTATCTCTGTATCTATATCATCTATCTTTCTGTATCTATCTATCTATCTATCTATCTATCTATCTATCTATCTATCATCTATCTATCATCTATCTCTTATTCTGTATACATGTTTTGGATTATCTGTTTGAAAATCAAGAACTAGACCAATATATCTCTGAAATTCCCTCTAACCCTATCATTTCCTGAGAAAATAAACAAATTTGCTATTTTCTTTTCATGTCAGTCTTTACTAAATCAACAAGATAGATGGAACCAAAATTTTTTATTGTTAATAACTTCCTGCAATTATTATAAGTGCCTAGACTGATTTTGTGTGTGGCTGGTAAAATATCTGATGATTTCATGAGTTTTCTTTACCAGTGTTTTTAAAGTTATGGGGTGAAATGGAGTCATGCAGGAACATATATTCAAAATATAGGAACCTCTACATTAGAACCATCTAAAATGAAATGAAGAGTGAAGATGATAATATAGAAAATACTATTTGAAGAATTCGTCTAACTTTTTGGAAAGTGATTAAAGAAATCAACAGAATCTGGAATATGGGCTAAAATAGAATATATTATGGACTATAAGGGTAAGATAGCTCTGAAGTGATTTTTAACAATAGTATATAATAATATTTTCTGTATTTGAAATTCAAAATTATCCAGTTCTGTTTTGATTGACTTAAAACAGTCAACGGTCAACAGATACAGACAATTTAGTTAAGGCAACTAATTGATTTGAGGACTTTTCATTTCAATAATGACCTTGAGGTTTTGCTGCCTAGAATGCCCTCAGATCATGTCATGGGGCTCTAGTAAAGATCTATCGTCAAATCAATTACAAAAAGCAATGGAACATCTGATCCTTCCCTTGAAATTAACTAGTGAAAGTAGGTCAGCACACCTTCAAATGACACAATGAATTATTATGTTCCCAATGACCCAGGAAAGAAAGCACTAGTGATTGATGGGAGGTGATATTTAAATGAGAATTGAACATTTCTGGTATTAAACATGTAGCGATGGTCAGAAAAGTACCAGAAATTTAAATATATTAAAATAATTTATTTTTTCATTATAGCCAGGGAAAGGTTTTCTTCTCACTAATTTCTACATCCACAACTCTAATTCTGGGAAGATGCTTATATATATAGTGAGGTTATCGCTGTACTATTTAAAAGTAAAACTGTGAGTAGAGTAGATTTCTCAATTTTATTTTTATTACTGTGTAGAGAAAATATACAAAATGTTCCATCATATATTGCTATATTGATACTCTGGAAATTCAACTAAATAAAATTAGAAAGATATGGTCAAAGATAACTACTTTAGTGATAGTAACTGAATTTGCCAAAATGAAAATTAATATTATTTAGATAGTGATCTCATTCTGCATTATAAAAAGTAAAACAAAGGTGCAACTGCCTCCTTCCAAAAAAAATCCCCAATATTTCTTATTAAACTGATATTTTAGATAGTTATTGTGTTTTTATATGGCCCCTGGGAGTCTTTTTCTTTTAATTAGGTGATCAAGCACTAGACTTATTCATAATGGTACGTTTTAGTTTAGAGCTTAATTTTACATATCTTTGTAAGCAATATAAATTGCGTATGTGCTTTCATTACAAATAGCTATAAGATTAAAAGTTTGAATCAAATATCAAATTATGAATAGTTTTCTTTGATTACACTATAAAATACAAATTCTTATAATACTTAACTGTATACTATCCTATAATACTGCCTGCATAAAAATAATTTCTTACAACTGCAATATGGTAGTTAAGCATGTGGGCTCGGAAATTCAGATTTTGCCCCAACTTTAATTTTGAATTGTGTGGCCTTTGTTAAATTATTTATTCTTTACAAGTCTCAGTTTCATCATATGTAAAATGATATTGATGACAGCTATTGTCTCATACATTTTTTGTGAGGATGGCATTAGAAAATGTATATAAAATGGTTATCTAGAGTCTGCAATGTGGTAAACAGTGTTAGCTATGTGATGGTCAAAGAGTCAATAAATATTCCTTTAGTTATGTTAAATACTTAAATGTTCCCATTCAATTAATTATGAAGACTTCAAAGTGGTAACACAGTGTATTTTATTTAATAATGCATGGGGTTTAGTTTTCTTTTAAAATGTTTATAAAGTCATTAATAAGCCTATCGTACTATTGTATGAATTTTTATATGGTAATTAATATGATATTATGACTTTGTTTACATTATGGAGTGGCTGTGAATTAATATAGTTATTTGACACGGTCAATAGTATAAATTATTATCATTGTGAGACATAAACTGTGTCCAGAAAACACATTCAAGTACCAAATTTCACATTTTCATGCCCATGGGATTAATGAGTTTTCTATCTTATTAGCAGAAACTCTTTAATAACACACCACATAAGTGAGGCATAGAAAATACTATCTAAATGTGCTCAGAGGTTCATCACAGTCACTTAATAGAGCAGACATGTTTAGCATTGGTTTCTGGGTTTCTTACACTTTAGCACAAGTATTATATATAGTATTATATATAGTACTATATACAGTATTCTCTGGGTAGGAGCCAAATGCTTAGATGAGAACAGATCCTCTTAACCAGCATCTTTTCCTTCCTGGCTTTACAAAGACCCAAGAAACCCTCAATTCAGCCTCACTTTGTACTCAGCCTAGTCCCTGCCTATAAGAGCTGCAAGATGCTGGAGGGTGTCATAAAGGACCCTATGGAGTGTTTTTCTCTTCAGAGATCTTAAAGGAAAATGTAGCTCTTATCTTTATAGTCTTACTGGGTTAAAGGTCAAAATGGTGAAAAAAGCTCTTTAAACTCTCCTGTGAAGAATCAGGAAGAAAGAGAAGTAAGGAGTGGAACAGAATCTTCCACAGAAACATAACATGAAGTAACCTTGGGTACTTGCAGTTAGGCACTAACTTCAAATGTCTGTCTGGAATAGCGGTAATTATGATGACTGTTTAAATATGGAAGGAAGAAGAGAGAAATTGACATACTTTTTTACCTTTTCCCAAAGAAAAGGAGTCCTTACTTACTGACTTTTAAAGACCTAGAAATCTATTTGGAAAATGTAGATATAAACATATACAATTTCATAATAATAAGATATTAAATGATATTTGAAGACAATAGTAGCAGAGCTATGATTGACAATGTATAGCTAAATACTAGATGCAGTCAAAAGTCACACAGCAAAGAAGGTGATTTTACCTTTCTATCTTAAGCCAGAAGGTTCCATCGGGAAGAAATGGAATGCAGGGGGTGACATCAATGGTAAACCCTTGATGGCTGCAAGCAGAAATGAGGTTAAGCAGATATTTCTGAGAAAATGCATAGAAGAGTTTCAGGCACCACTAAATAAAAATCCCATTTGCATATGAAGCAAAATTAAAGGTGACACGGAGCAGAATGTTAAAAGCAGTGAGCCAGTTCAACACATTCTCTGGTCAAAAATGGTCATTCAAAGAGAAAACAGTAAAGGAGAACAAGGTGCTTGTGTTTCAGGAATGCACAAGATTGTACATAAGCAGTTGGCACAGACATAACTAGAGAAATGTCAAGGACACTTTCACTCTGTGTAAACTTTTTGTGCTAGTGTAGGCAGAAGGACTTAAAAAACACTTATATTTTTGTAGTTAGTGTTTAAAAACTTATATCTGCAGGCATTATGGAATGAGAGTAGGTCAGAGAAGAAAATTAATAAAAACTGAATAATCAATGGTGAAAGGAACTGGAAAGGCCATGGTTGAGAGACAGTCAGACCTATCATTTTCTTGGTAAGGAAAGACTGTGTCATGGAGGAGAGTCAGAGACATACTATATACTATTTATGGTTTATCATATTTAGAATTTGGCTTAAGTGAACTATAAACTCTTAGCTATTCCATTCTATTCTGTTTATTCCATCCTGTATGTTTAGCTATTCTCAATTTAGCAGGTGATCTTCTTTATAAAGCCACAAGTTAAAAAACAGTACTGGGTCATTTAGTATCTAGAATGGTCTAAACAGTAAACATATTTCAGAACAGTATCTTGGTGAAGCCAATTTTTGTCATAGAGGTGGCTAGGCAAATCTATACTTCCCTGCCACTGGCAGAAATATTGGGTGGAATACACCACCCAATATGCACATAAAGAGATAGTTAAGCTAATAACTAGGCAAATTTAAGACCTGAGTTAACTATATGTATTAGTTTCCATTGAGGCATCAAACGTACTGACGTAAAACAACATATACTTATCTTGCAGTTTCTCTAAGAGTCCATGGATGGTTTGACTCATTTCTCCACTCATGATTTAATTAGGCTAAAATCCAGCTGTCAGTCAAGGCTGTAGTTCTCATTTGAGGCTTGGGGTCTTTTTCCAAGCCTACTGTTATCGGTAAAATTCAGCTCTAGGCAATTATAGGATAAAGGCCCTCCGGCCATGGGGGCTGCCCACAGTCTCTGCCATGCGATTTTCTCTACAACATGGCAGTTTGCAGGTTCAAGGCCAGCAGGTGAGCTTTGTTGCTTGGAATTTTTCACTCAGGCAAGGCCTAAACTGTTTTAAAGGGCTTACACTATTAGGTCAGGCTCACCCAGGAAAATCTTCTCTTTGATGAACTTAAGGCAACTGGATTAGAGACCTTAATTACATCTGTAAAATCCCTCCACCTTTGCCATTGTCACATAACCTAATCCTGGGACTGAAATTCTTTCGGAGTCACAAGTCCTACCCATACTTAAGAGTAGGAATCTTGGGGTTCATCTTAGAATTCTGCTACCACATTACAATGTTACATACTATTAATGTACAGTGGAATTACAGACAGTTCTGGTAACTTCTTGTAATTCTTTTCCTTCATCTCCATAGAATTACAATGATAGTTCTGTTTCATAAGATGGTAAGGATTAAATAAGGTAAGAATTACAAAGAGTTTGCAATAGTGCTTGAACGTAAAATTACATAAATATTTGTTAAAAAACAGAGTGAGTATTAATAAGTATTTGTTAAAAAAAAGAGTATTTAAAATAGTTACTGGCACATACTAAGCACTCAAGAATGTTAGTTGCTGTTATTTAAAAATATATATATTATTAATTATTGAAATGTAATGTTTAGCCATAAATATTTAGTGGTTTTTGGTTTATATCCTGAGTTGTGGTATAAAAGATAAACATACAGTATGCATTTATCTTCGTAGTAATACTATGATTTACACAAATAAGGTATTTGAAATTAGTACCATGTATATTCTAAACTGTATACTATCTCAATAACCACATGATAATTAGGAATGGTGTGTTTGAAGAACTGATTAATTTCAGGTAATGATTTTCCAGTACACAAGAGACATGGGCAGTTTTTAGTATAATTAGACTTTGAATGCCAAGGTCATGATCAATAAGAGTTAAAAGACCATTTGAAAAAGCTTTACTTATGGAATTTATACAGACAACTAGATTTTTCTTTAAGAAAAGTCAAACTTCATTGTTAAAAATACCTGACGGCATTATTTGCTAACATCTCCAATTATTTTAACTTCAGTCAGTATTTTATAAGAAAAGAGGACTACCAATAATTTTTTTAAGGAAGAGACAAAAAAATTAGTTTTAATTTGACAAGTGTCAATTTAATTAATAATGAGCAAAATGGCATTCTAAATTTGCTTCATATGGCAGTTCAATAACATCTATCGATTTTGTATTATTGGATTGAATATTGTCATTATTATTTCTACATGGCATGCTTTAGAATTTGAATTATGTCACATCACAGAAAATTTTCTTTTCCTTTGTGAAATATGTGCATGAATTGTCTTAAATGCTACCAAATTTCATATTGCTATGGCCAGAATCTTTCTCTCAATATATATTAAATTACATATGTATGTACAAAACATTTCTCTAACACAGACTATAGCTATTAAATTAATTCTTTTTTATTCATTCAGCCTTTATAGATTACCTTCCACGGAACACTCTGCAGAGCATAATAAACCTGTTATAAGTGATGAGTAAGATTAAATTTTTTTTTAATGTTTATTTATTTTTGAGAGAGAGAGACAGAGCGTGAGTAGGGAAGGAGCAGAGAGAGAGGGAGACACAGAATCCAAAGCAGGGTCCAGGCTCTGAGCTGTCAGCACAGAGCCTGACACGGGGCTTGAACCCACAAACCATGAGATCATGACCTGAGCCGAAGTCAGATGCTTAACCGACATTGGACACTTAACCAACTGAGCCACCCAGGTGCCCCTATGTGATGAATAAGATTAAAAGGGCCTAGGAGTATGACATTCAGTGCAGTCTTAAATATCATGCTAAAAAGTATGGACGTTGTCCTTTAGAGAGTGGAAATTTTGACATATCCACATGGTGATCAAATACCTTGGAATCATTTTTGGTTTCTTTCTTTCCCTTAACATGATACAACCCTAACTGTATTGGCTCTACCTTGGTGATATATCAGAATCTGCCTTATTTACCATCATAACTGTGACAACCTGAGTACAGGCCATTCATATCTGGATTGAATGTCTCCCAATCAGTTTATTACCTCTACTTTTGCCCACTTTCAATCTGTGTATCCTCTTTGTCTTTTCCTTTTCTAAGGGAAATCATTCTTCTCTAACATTTCTTTGAGACTATGAAGAACTTTTATACCTTCACTGTACCCCAAAAGAGAAGTACATATTGCATTTATGTAATAATATTTAAATAATAGGATTTTGGGGGCTTGAGAGTAAAATTCTCAATAATTAAAATTACTTCCTAAATAGGGAATGATCCAGTGGGCTTTACTTATAGAAACTGGTTTGTAAAGGATAATAACTATAGGAAGCAGTGGTAGTCTTGTTTTCTTTTTTAATGTCTTTTTTAATGTTTATTTTTGAGAGAGAGAGATAGAGCACAAGAAGGGGAGGAGCAGAGAGAGAGGGGGACACAGAATCCGAAGCAGGCTCCAGGTTTTGAGCTGTCAGCACAGAGCCCAACATGTGGCTCAAACCCATGAATTATGAGATCATGACCTGAGCCAAAGTAAGATGCTTAACCAACTGAGCCACCCAGGTGCTCAGCAGTGGTAGTCTAATTCATCTTTTTGTGAATTGTGTGGAAAAAATAACTTTTGTAATTCTCACCTTTATTGATATATAATGATCTCATTTTGACTCTACAAGCAGCTTTTCGGAAAGGCTAAAAATATGATTATAGAGGTACTGGAAGTCACAGTGATAAAGTAATTACAACACTAATTCAATCAGTACCTATTATTAGCTCTAAACAATATTTTCATCTTTTTTTCATGTTTCCAATTACCAAATCTCTTCTACTATCAAACTCAGATATATTATTAATATTATTCCCAAAATATCATTAACTTTAAAATTTGTGAAATAATTATGTATATCTCAAAATAATGTTTGGCAATGAACTTACATTTCATCTTCTTATAGTTAACCCATTTTGTTTGGTTAAATAATTTAAAGTAAAAAGGCCCCTAAATACATTTCCTACAAAAGAAAAATGCCTCACCATCAAGTACCGGTGGGTGTTTTTTTCTCTTCCCATTCACAGTGACACACAGCAAAGAAACTGTGCCAGAGGAACAGAACGACACAAGGTGCATCAATAACACCAGTCATCAAAATAAAGAATAAATCAGGGAGGGGCGCCTGGGTGGCTCAGTTGGTTAAAGCATCTGACTCATGATTTTGGCTCAGGTCATGATCTCACATTTTGGTCAGACCTCTGCCACTTGCAAGTCACTTCACCTCTCTTAAGACGCACGTTCTCCTCTACACGATGGAAGAGTTGAACAATGTTAGATGAAGTCCAACATTTCTTCTAGCACTAAAACTCCATGAGCTTTCATTTAATTCATATGTCGACAAAGGTGGAGTCAGCTCTTTTTGTGGTATAGTATCCTGAGTTATTAGTCAACAACAATGGGAAAAAATGTACGAGGGAGTCTCAAAGTAAGAAATCGAGTTTTTGTTTCCTAAAAATGTGAGTCCCCGGGTAATTCATTTAAAGTTTTTAAGTCTCAGGTTCCATATTTTTAAATGAAACTTTTATACTATGTGATAACTAAACGTATCTTCTTGGCCTTTATTTATTATTATCATTGTCAACACAGTTGGCACCTTCAAGGGTTCTATGAACTACACATTTTACCTCTCCTCCTCAACAGCCCAATTCCCTGTTTCCTGTGTTGTGTTGTCATTGTCTCAGCAATGTTCTACGCAATTCTACGTTGTTCTCAGCAATGTACAACATTTTGTACACCAAATCAATAAGTATTGAATGTAGTCTGAGTATTACAAGAGTGCGTGGAAATGTTCTTTGTGGATAGTAAGGGAAAACATATTTAAAAAAAATTTTTAATGCTTATTTTATTTTTGAGAGAGAGAGAGATAAAGAGACAGAGTGCAAGCAGGGAGGGGCAGAGAAAGAAGGAGACACAGAGTCTCAAGCAGGCTCCAGGCTCCGAGCTATCAGCACAGAGCCCGACGTGGGGCTCAAACTCAGGAACGTTGAGATCATGACGTAAGCCAAAGTCGGATGCTCAACCAACTGAGCCACCCAGGTGCTCCAAAACATATTTTTAAATACACAGCAAAAGAACATTAAGAGTTAAGGTAAAAAAACAAACATAAAAAAAATAAAACCCAAGTATCAAATAATGCAGTTATTGTTTTCTGCAATTACAGGTTACTTGGTTTAAAGAATTCCTCCTGGATATTGTTTCAAAGAATCTAAAATTTTCTCAATTTGGAAACCATAAGTATGCCTAACTATATGTTTGAGACTTTCTACACAGGGCACATTGTATCTCTATATATTTCTTTTTAAATGTTTATTTATTTTTGAGAGAGAGAGAGAATGAGCAGGGAGCAGGGGAGGGGCAGAGAGAGAGAGGGAGACAGAATCCCAAGCAGGACCCATACTGTCAGTGCAGAGCCTGAGGCAGGGCTCGAATGTGAGATAATGATTTGAGCCCAAATGGACAGTGAGATCATGACCTGAGCTGAAATCAAGAGTTGGATTCTTAACTAACTCAGCCACCCAGGAGCCCCTGATCATTTTATTTTCCAATAAGCATTGTTGAAACTGGTTTTCATCGTCTACCTCACATACTGATTTGTGCAATTTAATTTTTTTTGTAAACACGTTTTGGTTGATGTCTTAAAATCAAAGTATTAAAATACATATTTGTGCACAAATTTTATTCAAAGGTTGAGACCTAAAAGGTGGCTCATTTCCTAACATTTGCAATTTTAATTAACTTTTGGTACAATGACATTTATTCCATATATCTTGAATGTCTTACTGTGTAGTCTATCCGATCCACATTGAAGTCATTTATAAAACAATTGAAATCACAATACATACTTAAAAATATTGGACTACTTCAAATTTTATTACCTCTTAAATTTGGAGGTGATCGGGGTGTGAGCTCGTGCCTTAGGAGATAATTTAAAATTATTGGAACACTTCACATATTTTTAAAAACCACTTCAGTGGGGGAAATGATGGTGTTTGGAAAATGGCTATGAGGGTATAAAATTATCAGAGAGCTTAAGTGCTTCAGTGTGAAAGTGATCAAGGTTCTTTGCTTGCACATCACAAAGCAATGGGAAATTACTGAAGTGCTTCAAGTGGTTCATGTTTCCAGAAGAGTTTTCAGTCTTTCCTCCTCAGAGTGCTTTAAATTTCTGAATGTCTGAATAATTCCAATCTGTTGTATATATGTATACACACACACACACACACACATACATACATATACATATGGTTCTGATTATCAATTTAGAAGTCAATGCAAATATTGAACTTCTAAGCTACATCTAGGCAAATATGAAGTGATTGGAGATTGTTGATTTCAAGGGGCCAAAATAAATCAATGAAGCCAGGTCTACATTTAAAAATTACAGTGAAAGATTTGGCTATTATTCAGAAAAATGAAGCTGGAGTGGAGAGATTTAGGGTGGGAAGGGAAGAGGAAATGATATTTTTCTTTTGTTTTGCCTCTAGATAATATGAATATCAGTTTCAATTTTTTAAAAAAAAATTAGAATTCAAGTTTATTGTAGATAACTGGGAATTAGGTGTTAAAGAATATCAAAATGCAGACAGTTATTAGCAACTTAATTTGGGATCTGAAAGCTGTGAGAAATCCCATCTGCTTTTTAAAGTTAATGATGAGAAATAATGCAATTCTACAATTGTTAATGCAGAGTTTTAGAATGATTCCAACCACTTTTTTGGCTCCAACTTCTGCTGGGTTAGTTAATACTCAAATACCTTGATTTTAAGGCCATCTATCTAATGCTTTCAGCATTTGTAATCTGATAGGTGGCCAATCAACACAGATTTATTGAACACCTGCAGCGGGCTAAGTACCATACTAGGCGCTGCAGATATTATAAAATATACACAGAACAACTGCCCTCATAAGCTTCAGAGTTAGAAAGACTTTAGAAGTTTTACAGGGCAACCTTCCCTTACAGAGAAGAAAACTGAAACCCAGAGAAATAATGCATCTGGCTCATTGTCACAGTCCTAGTGTGAGAGGCTGAACAAAAACTGGTCGTTAGTGGTGATACCCTCTCCTCAGACTAACACCACTGAAATCCATTTCAATTTGGTTTTTCTGGCCATTAGTAAATATTTGAAGTCTGTGAGGTGATGAGGTCAAAAGGTTGAAAATGCAGAAGCACAATAGTGGTAATTACTAGGGATAATTTGACTGCAGTTCTCAGTCAAGAACATTATCAATAAATAATATAAACAAGGTACATCATATGTGATTTAGAGCCATTGCTCTTACCTGAATGTCTGAATATTCACATTCAGGTAATATATATTGGAAATCTAATAAACTAACAATCTAAAAGTCAGGAGAAGTATGAATGTATATTATTACAATAAGAATAAAATTGTGGAAAAAAACCCTCAAAATTTATATCCAAAAACAATATTAAGAAAATTATAGCAAATAAGTAGGAGGTTTGTGATGCTTTCTTAAATAACTTTGGTTAGGATATTATATATTTTTCAGTCAATAGGTATTTATTGGAATGAAAATAGCAATGTAAAGAAATATATCATACATGTAATTGTATAGTCAATATTACAATTAATATGTATATATATAGTATATTGTGTATATACATATATACAATATTATTTTGTATATATGCTCTCAAAACTACACAAAGTAATGTTAGTTACTCTGAGTTTTAATAAGATAATTCTATTTAGGCTATGACATTTTTGTGTAAAATTTCTTTTTATTAATTATTCTTACCTTGTGAGAATGAATTAAAAGCCAAAAGTCAAAATGTTATGAGTAGGGAAAACATTAAAATAAAGCACAACATTCAAGATAAAGTATATTTGATCAAGACATAATAAAGAGAAGAAATAAAAGAGGGAAGTTTTAGAGAAAAGAGTTTTTTCCTCCACCAGTTCAAACATTTGGATTCCAAGGCAATAGTACAAAAAGGGAGCCAAGAATCATTTGGCTAAATATTTAAAAGTTAACAAACTTTGGGCACCTGGATGGCTCAGTCAGTTGGGTATCCAACTCTTGATTTCAGCTCAGATCATGATTCCAAGGTTGTGGGATCAAGTCCTGTGTGGAGCTCCATGCTAAGCATGGAGCCTGCTTAAGATTCTCTGTCTCTTTCTCTCTCTGTCCCTCTCTCCCGCTCATGCACACTCTCACTCTGAAATAAAAAAAGTAACAACCTTTCTTGATAACATAACTTTATAAAAACACAATTAAAAAGTTAGTGTCAGCACATGGTTTTTAACAATACAAAATCAAAAAAAAAAAAACATTAAACATAATTTCATTTAATTACTGATTTCCTTTATGTAATAATTGCTTAATAAATGATTTTTCCCAGAAAGTCTCTTACAATGTTTCATCTATTTTGGAAGACTATTTTTCTGGCCTAATGACTTTTCCAGTCTCATTTTCATTAAATAGTCTACAAATGATATTTCAGTATTATAGAGTAATATGGCATATGTATTCACATGAGAAAAAAGAAATTCATTATTATGTTGGATAGATAGCATGGCACCAAAGTATACCCAAACAAGGTAAGATAAGTAATAAGCCAGGAAAACACCTTTAGGACAAAATAAAAGCTGAACACCAAAGTACTTCAGACACATAGGAATACTCCCCGCAGACAATGTTCTGCTTCACAGAAGATGTCCTCGTAATCCCTGTTGCTCCACATACATAAACAAAGCAAAACATTTGGGATTTATTCAAATCTAGCATGCAATTCAAATTTGTTCTTTATGAGATGCTCTCTCTAGAAACTGCTGCATCAAACAAATTGAAGAGCATGAATTTGCCTGAAACTGTGAGTCCAAACATCACTTATGCTAAAGCCTACATACACACTAAACAAAAATGTTAAACTTGACAAATATTTCCAACAGTTACACCAAAACTACAAACTCAGGATACAAATTTTTTTTGTAGAATATTATTATCTCAGTTATTTCAAACACACTCATAGAAAAAGACCGGGAGTAATCTTATCTTTAAGCATAGATGGGATTTTTAGTCGTTTGTGATTGTTTCTTTATCATTTTCTATGTTGAAATAGTGCATGTGTTCTATCTTTAAATATGTTGAACAGGGGCACCTGAGGGGCTCAGTTGGTTTTAGCTCAGGTCATGATCTCATGGACTGTGAGATTGAGCCTTGCATCAGGCTCTGTGCTGACAGCATGGAGCCTGCTCAGGACTCTCTTCCCTCTCTCTCTGCCCCTCCCCCCACTCACTCTCTCTCTCAAAATAAATGAACTTAAGTTAATTAATTAATTAATTAATAAGTTGAACAGGTAAAAAGTCCTATAACAAGCCTCAGAAATATTGATATATGTTGACACAAAGCAATTAATTAATTTTTTTTTTTTGTATGAATGATCAACTATCTTCAATTCCACGTGATAGTGTTAGGACCCAGGTTACTTTCTAATCCCAAATAGAATCCTATGGGAAGTTTTGTCAACAGTTTTTCTGTAACCTAGATATTCTCTACCTACTTCATTCCATGTGTGTACAGAGTAACAAAATGTGGTTGTGTTAAGATTGAAAACAATTTTATTGATTTATTAGGAAGGTAAGAAAAATGCCTCATACACTTGGCTCGTTTTAAATACTTAATCCAACAGATATTTATGAGAACAGTTCATTTCCAGGTGTAATGTTCCAGTGATGAAAAGCAGAAAATGTGATTCCCTGCTGGTAGTTCATAGTTTTGGAAAAGAGAAAGGTATATATATTATAAATATATGTTCCGTGCATGTGTGTGTGTGTGTGTTTGTGCGTGTGTGCGTGTGTATAGTATATATTTATATATAGTTGATATATAGAAGGTATATATACACAAGTGTATGCATTCAATATATATGTGTATATGTATATTTGTGTGTACATTCTATGCATATTTACTTTTTAGATAAAGAATAAAACCAATGAAAATATATTTGTATTTGACAGAATTAATCAGGTAATTCATTGCAGTATGATTTTAATATGGGTTCTTGAACTTTGTGAAATAAAGCTAGAATTCGAATTTGAATTTTCTGTATGCTTATGATGGAAGCGAATCTAGTGATGGTGCCCCCAAATCCCCAACAGTAAAAGTGTGATTGGATTTGAGTTTCAGTGCTGACATTTATGAGTCTTGTGACAGTAAACAATTTAGTTCACTTGGCTGAGGCTTACTTTTCTCATCTGTATGCTACAGATTTATTTCAAGGAATAAATGAGACAATTAAATAAGATTAAATAAATTGATTGGTACAGTGTCTGACATTTAGTAAGTGCTCAATTATAAACCTGTGTGCATAAACATATATATGAAAAAAAATTGAGGTGCAGAAAGTTAAGTAAAATGGCTTATAGTCACACAGCTAAAAACTGATAAAGACTACGAATCCAAAGCCCATATCATTTCCACTCCCAATGTTTTTTTAATGTTTATTTTTATTTATTTTGAGAAAGAGAGAGAGAGAGAAGATGAGCAGGGGAGGAGCAAGACAGAGAAAGACAGAGAGAATCCCAAGTAGGTTCCCCACCGTCAACACACAGCCTGACACAGGGCTTGATCCCATGAACGGTGAAATCAACTGAGTCGAAATCAAGAGTAGGACACTTAATCGACTGAGGCAGCCAGGCTCTCCAGAACTCCCAAACTTTTAAGACTAGAGTCACCATGACTCTTCCCGGATTCCATGGGATATTAAACAGTACTGTTTACCTACTATGGGTCAGGTATTAGTCTATGTTTTTTATTTAGGATTTATTAATTATCTGTAATCAAGATTTGATCTTGAAGTGGAAGTTCATGTTATAAATATTATCTCTTTTTATTAATATGGTTAAAATTTTTAATGATTCTGGTGTGCAAATAATAGAGTCAAGAAATTTACTTTTCTATGCAGACTCTAGAATGAAAACGTGTGGGAACTTTCTGACACTCATTCAAATGAAAATATGTATAATATCCTGGAAACAAAATAGCAACTTATCAAATATCTTGAAAGCGATTTTGTACTTTACACTGCCGGTGGCTAAATCCCAGTCATCCCATCTGACCAAAGGCAAAGAAACATTATTACTTTAGTGTACAGTAACATGTCTGTCAATTAGGAATGCCTGCAAGACAATCACTCAATACCATTAACTGAGTACCCACTTTGCACAAAATACTAAACATCACTACATAGCCATGAAATTACCAGGGGAGCCAAAGAGCCAGACTGTAATAAGGGTGTTATTTGATATTTGTGCTGTTTGATATTGTTTGGCAAAGTTAGTTTACTGTTAACTCTCATATTTTTAAATCAATTATATGCCTACAAAAGTATCTGTAAGACAAGTCAGAATAACTTCACTAAGCTACCCATACCAAGGGAAAAATCCAATAGTCGTGCCTTTACTACTGTAATCTACCATCTATCTCCTGTTGGCGGCACATCCTAAAGAAAAAACGCAATCATGTCATTCCTTTGCTTTAAACCATTCAAGGGGTCTTTATAATCTACACCATTCTTTCTGAAGAAAGTGGTCCAAGAGACATGTTCTGTATCAGAATCCTCAGAGTTTTAGGTTAAAACCTAATTCCTGCCCACTCATAGGAGCAGAATTCCCGAGGTTGCTGCCTAGAATCTGTATTTTTATAAAGCACCTCACATGATTGTTTTGCACGGGAAAACGTCTTTGCTCCTGGAAGCACAGGATCACGCTGATGATACCTGGCATGATTTACAGAAATCCCGATAATGAGGTCCTTATTTGCCTTTTGCAGCCTCATTTCCCAACGCCTTCTTTGCTGGTTATTAAGTGATTGTCCCTTAGTTCCAAATCCACTTTTCTTTGACCTGTTTCATGATACTGGCATTGGACCCTGTAAACATTTCTCACTGGTCAATTGTTGCGTTGTGAGGCATTATAAGTAGAGGATGTGGGAGGGGCATTGTAAAGCCATTACCAAGGGTGAGTCCCTTTACAGTTCTGAGTGCTATTTTTCTAGGCTGCTTACTGACTTCTATGGCAAGGTTACCAGAGGTATGGCTCATAGTGTTCCCATTCCGACACGTTTTGCCACAATCCAGGAGGTAGCTTCCTGCTTTCCTACTGTTTGGTGGCACTCTAGTGGCCTCTCTCATCGAGTGGGCAGCAGTCACAGCCTCCCCCTGAGGTATGAATCTTACCCTTGGGGAAGCCATTTTCCAAATTTGTTCTTGCCTCGAGTTCTTTCTGCAGACTAAAAGAGTAGCTACTCTTTACATTTGTTGTCCCTACATTCTTTGGAATTCTCTTTTGTCTGTTTAGTAAACTTCAAGTTTTTGTATAACCTTCTTTCTGGATGCTCTCTGGCCCATTCTTGTTTTACAGTTTCTTCCAGTTTCTTTGAAGATTGCCTTTCTTAGTATCATCAGCAGCATTGATCTCCCATAATCAAAATTGTTTATTTAATTCTCTGCCACTCTCCTTAGTCTTTGAAACCCAAAGACCAGTATTCTATCATTTAGGTGTCTAACTCACAGAACACATACTAGGTACATAATACAAAATTTGCTCCTTAAATAGCTTTTTCTTCTCGTTCTCCTCTTTCCCCTTCTCCTCCTCCCCCCCTCCCCCCTTCTTCTTTTTAATTTCTATTTTAAAGGGGGAAGTTTTGAGGGTCTATAATTTGGGGTGAGTGTTGAATAGACATACTTAGGGATGAATGAGCTTTTTGTCTTGTCTAAATCCATACAGCAACGTGCTTTGTAGACAAGGAATCTAGCACACTATAGTGATTTCTGTAACATTGAACACTGAGCTGTTAGGAATTGGACCAATGCCAGAATACATTTTTCATTGACCATTGACAATTAAACACCCATCAACTGGTAATGATGACTCCTAGTCGCTTGTGACACAGACTAGGCAGAAAGGCTATGATCTAGATGGGAAAGGAATTTGATTTCATGACTCATCCTTGGAATCATGCACTGCCTCAAAATGTTGAATGACTGGAGCCCTCAATGAAAAGAAAGCTGCAAAATATAGGATTATTTATGAGAAATGTATGCATTCTATTGTAAAGAATATAATGTGCTATTTGATTTATGTATGTATACTTTTGGTGAGCATTAAACATTTTCTCAGTTATTCCAGTTTTCAAAAGTTGCAAAACTGTTGCGTGATGTACAGACAGAAACTTGGCGTCCAAAAGGAACACATTTTTCACATAGTTGCTCTTCAACAGTTGATTTTAAAATGTTAATAATAAATTTATTTAACATTTAACTTTTATCCCATTCACAAAATGAATATAATGGCAAGGATTATTTTCAGAACACAACCATTAGGAAATCTGTCCTGCATATGGAATAAGTTCAAGTTTGGCTTCTGAAGCAAGTAAAATGCAGTTGATTTGAATACATTTTTGATACTCCTCCAGCACTAATAATATGTAGCAACCACATCATTTCTGACTCAGAATATATGACTTATCAAAGAATTTCTGACCCTTGGGTTTTCAGTCTTCTATCTTATTCAAGAACTTATTCAAGTTCTCAACTAAGAAAAGTAATCTGACAATCGATAGAAGTGCATTTGTCCTAATATAAGCTACTGGCAGGAACATGGCGTCATGGTATGGGGATATACTCTGGACAGAATACCTATATAACTTACCTCTAAATTATGGGTATTTCATATGGTAAAAAACAAAAAACAAAAAACAAAAAACAAAAAACAAAAAAACAGGCTTAAATAGCCAAAGGATATAGATTTCTAAAAATTTCCTCTTCTGATAGCATTTATCTTCTAATTTTGTGACATACATACTTACGTAAAATGCCATTTTATTACTGTATACAATATTTGTTGTGCATCTCAGGAAACTTGCAATTATATATGGGAAAAAGAACAATTTTTTTTCCTTATATATACATCACTGAATCCTTGGGAATTGAGTTTTACCCTCGAGGCCAAAATGTTTGTTTTCAATTATTTCATTTGGATTAAGTTATAAGTTGTTTTTTTTTTTTTCTGCTACATATTGCAACTAAATTATATTATTTGCAAATGAACAAAGGAAAATAACTGTATACGTCTATTTTAACTGGTACAAAGAAGAGAGAGATATGGAGCCGATGTTATTCATTGTTTAAACAAATTTGTTAATCTACTAGATTTTTGTTAAAATGTTCAAGAGTACTCCATATTATAAGACAGATCAAAAACTCTAAAATTATACATATTCCACAAACATTTATTAGGTGCCTATTAACACCACAAATCATGTACCTTTTATATCATTTAGTTTACTCCTCAAAACTATGAGGTTTATAAAATATTTTTATATTTTACAAAATATAAAAATGTTTTATGTTTACAAAATATAATTACAAAATAAGATTACAAAATTAGATTCAAAGAGGCAAGATTAGTAAGATTCTAATTAGTAAGATTCCAAAATAACTTGTGGGGTAAGGAAAATAGTACATGCCAGGTGAAATATTAAACAGCAGTTGCCATAGAATCTCTTGTTAAGGAAAGGGTTTAGTAGTGTAATACAGAGTTAGGTAAAATCAAACATGAAAATCAAACATATACCATTGGAATGATGCCTGATTTGATATCTGGTACAAGTTTACCTCTTCAGTTTTTCCTGTGGGTGAAACTGAATTACTGTAATAAAATTTGCACTCCTTACCTTTTTGCAGCACAGCGTGGTGGTTAAAAGCTTGGAGTCAGACTGCCTGGGTTAGATTACTAGGTCTGGAATTTACAAACTGTATAAATTTGGGCATGCTATTTACACATTTTGCTTCTCAGTTTTATTATTTGCTAAATGGAAATATAAGTATTACCTATCTTCCAGTTTTATTGTGTGGATTAAATAGTATCTTACAGATCTTACTTGACTTAAAATGTGGTTACATGACAGAAAACCCATCATTACTTGAAAATATTGCAAGTCAAGAATGCTTTTAATATATCTAACCTCCTGAGCATCATGGCTTAGCCTAGCTTGCCTTAAACATGGTCGGAACACTTACATTAGCCTACAGTTGGGTAAAATGTTGACTATGTCATGTAATTTATTAAATACCGTACTGACCTTGAAAAACAGAATGGTTGTTTGAGAACAGACTCGTTACAAGTATATCAGTTGTTTACCCTTGTGATTACTGTCTGTCTGTCTGGGAGCTTCTGCTTATTACTGCCGCCCAGCATCATGAAAGGGAGTATCTTACGCACATTGCTAGCCTAGGAAAAGACCCAAATTCAAAATTCAAAGTGTGGTTTCCGCTGAGTTTGTATTGCTTTCACACGGTAGGTCATAAACCATTGTAAGTCAGAGACCATCTGTATGTGGCATATATTCATTACTGGCTCTTAAGCTTCAACTGTTTTTTTAAATGACTAAATATTATGATTAATAGTTTAGTCTTTATCAGATAGCTTAATTACAAACACGTGCATATAATTGTCACACGTTCCTTTTACGTGATTTTTTTTTATTAGGTTCTTTTTAGTTTTCGAAAGAAATTCTACTTTTTTTCTAATGTGTTTTGCTTAGCATTCTAAAGGCACTTTATCTACTCAACAATTCTCTAAACAGGTTTAGTTGATAAACAAATGAATGGATGCTAATGGCTTCTGATTGTTTTCCAGTGTCATTTAATGCTGTAATACAAATCAATTTAATGATGCAAAATTCTCCAATGTTATGAAAAAAAGTTGCTCTGCTTAGGTATTTGCAGCATGACTATCATCATTCTAAAAGCAGATTATAAAAATGCATAGTAATTTCTATTATGATCTACATATGATGATTTGCAAGGCACTTCAATTGGTGCAACATTAAAACTGACTTTATTTTGCATTTTGAAGAGTTGCAAGGGCAAGGGTTGTAAACATACACAAATAAGGATTATATTATGATTTGACACATGTGCTTGACATGCCTCCATATACTAGAACTTACCTTTCAAAATGTAGAACTAGGTTGTGAGAGATGTCAAAATTACAGGACCTAACAGCTCTTATCTCTAGACATGTCATGGTCAGCCATCATTAAAGTTCCCTGATCTTGCCCACAACAATGTGGAAATCTAAACATAGAGGTCTCACTGCCAATCATTATTTAAGGTGCGTTGTTGCCTTTGGAGCAGTCACCATAGCAATAGAAGTGAATTCATTAAAAGTATTATAGCTTCCTAATACACTTGAAAAAATTATGGGCTCCAGTCAGCAGGAAACCCAAGTTGTCCATTTAGTTTCATCTGTTTCAAATGAAGCCACAGAATATCTTCTGTAATTACCTGTCTCATTATAGAATGTCATAAGATTCAGCTTTTTTTCCCTAAGAAAAGATGTTTAAAAACATATTTCCAAAGCAAGCTCTGAGTATGTTTTCATATTGTTGGAAGAAAGATGAGGCAGAATTTCAGGAACAAATATGCAGATAAACTTTATGTAAGAATTTTGTACATCAAAAAAACGACTCTGAAATTGTTTACCTACTAAAATGACTGAAGTTCTAATCTCTCCAAAGTAGTGTTAGCATAGAAGTTGTATTATGTTTACTTTACATTAAATTTTACATGGTTATATATTTTCTCCCCATTAGTCTCTCACTTTTTTTCTATTCCTTTCTTTTCCCTTTTACTTTATCTGTAAATGATCACACATAATATTCATGAAATATTTCTATTTATTGTTTTTCTTGAATACAGTTTCTCCCTTGTTATTAACAAGTGCAAGTAGGATTCACTTCTCCATGATAATGCCAACTAAAATTTATAACATAATGCATAGTCAGTAAAGTATTTTTTAATTAATCATGATAGTGATGATGATGATGATGATTGATGATGATGAGGGTATTTAGTTAGAACACTTGACTCCTAATTTTTTTTCTATTTATTATCACTATTTATCTATTTATCTATTTATTCTATCTAACCTATTTACTATCACTTATTATCACACTTATTATCACCAATAAGTGTTCTTATATATAGACAATGTCACACATTCCTGATTTCCAGTTGAGCATCTTCTATCTAGTCTCGTTAACATCTACCTAAGTATAGCAACCCCTTATTGTGAATATCTGCGTCGAAGATACTTTGTATGTCTGTAATCCTTGTAACATCTTGTAAGCTAGGTATTTGTTGTCATCCAACATTGACAAGAGCAGCTGAAATTCAGAAAAGAAAGGTGACGTGTCCATGGTCACCCAATTAAGATGTGACAGATCCACAATATGAACTCTGGTTTCTCCTTCAACTGTGTGACACAGCATTTATGAAAATTGAGTCCTGTTTTTAGAGTCAAAAAAAGTGGATGTAGCCTCCTTACTGAATGAGCAAACTTGGGCAAGTTGTTTAACTTTTTTGAATCTGAATCTCCTCCTCTATCTAAATATAACATTAATCTTGGCCTAATGTCCAGCAATTGATGCTACAGAATGTAATTTTCTTTATTACCATTTTTTCCTTTCTCCCTCATTTTTACTTTTTCCCCCTCCTGTCATCTTCCTTCTCTGTCATGGAAGGGTAAAATAACTGTCCACGTTCAATTTCTGGCTCCATTTTGTTACAACCTATATGATGTTGGGGGCATTACTCTGGCATCTGAACTACTTTTCCTAGATCACAAACAAGGGACGCCCAGGAAGAGTATGTACCATGGTTAGTATACTGTAGGCACTTGATAAATGTTGATTCTCTCCTTTCATCTTTGCTTTTTAAAATATGAAGTTCTACGTAAATGTCAGGTCTTATTATTATTAGGAACCGAAAGGGTGTCATCAAATTTACATTTAATTTGGTATCCAGAGAGACCCAGAAAAGGGCATTTAAATGTGTTCTAACATTTCAAGTGCTGTTTGCTGACGTGGTGCCATGGTGTTTGCTGATTATTTGGAAAACAACACTTCTCTGTTCTCTAGACAGGGGAAAAAAATTCTCTTTCTACTCATAATTGACCCTTGAAGGTGTCTATTGGACACCAATGTCTCATATATTATTTGAGCATTGGTCTTTTCCAAATACTCTCGCAATGCTGAGATTTTATTATTCTCAGGTTGAAATTTGCTCCTTTCTCTTGGTGTTAATTTCTTTTGTCGTAACTATGGAAATCGTGAGATCTGGTTCTCCTTGTTAAATTAGCTAATTTAATATTTACTCAGTAGCCTCTCCTGACCACTATTCTAGTCCCTTTCCATCACTCCACAGTGGCCCCCAAATCAAAACTTTGTTTATTACTTAATTCCTTCCTTGCCAACTCTCCTTCAGCCTGCATTTTCCTTCTTTACTGGGCCTGTTTTCCTCACGATTTCCCCTTTTCCTTTGTCTCCCTTATTTTCTCTTTCTGGTGTCCTCTGCCTTCAGCTTCTCTGACATCCTTTTTTTTTTTTTTTTTTTTTTTTCCTTTTCTTTCTTGCCATTTCTTCCTGGCTGTGATCTAATCTCCCCTCTTCAAAATCAAAAATGACTATTTTTCACAAGGTACAAAGAAGGTGGGTTCAAGGAGGTAGGTAGGATGTCTGTAAAGAACATAAATGTTTATATAACAAAATATATGGCAAAAGAGGGATTCTGGCTCGGAAGTGCTTCGTGTGGGTAGTTAGAATTTTCTGTGGTGGATATATTTGAAACATTCCATTCCCAATGCTAACGAGTGGAGGTTTGAAGTGTGTCCAGTAAATGAAAGCATGTCTGAGGAGACCTTAGAGAAATCATAACCTTGCTAGGAGGTAGTGCAAAATTAATTCTGCATTTTTAGTGCGTTTCAGTTCCTCGTCTGGGATTCCATTGTTATGTCACTCCTGTCACTTGATGACTATGGCTTACTGATGTTATCTTTCCGTGTTTCATTGTTAGTTGCATGGAATGTATTTAACTGTTCATGCTGCTGTCTGTTTTCTGGTGTTCCACTTGCCTTTCAAGTCTTTATTTTTTCCTGCTTGTTGAAGATGAATTTGTAATATTTTTCTAGAGGTGAGTTACAACTTGTGAAGTTCAAACACATGATGTTGACATCTCTTTTTGTCGAGTGTCAAATTTTTGTGGATATTTCCCTCAGATGTTTTTGAAAGCAAAATTTATGAATGTATAAATAGGTAACTGAATCAAGATACTGCTTTAATAAATTTTCTGCTAGATTATTACAAAATATTTGTTTCATTTCTCAATATATATAAACATGTACTTCTGTGAAATGATTCTAAAGCTTGTAATTTATATGAAATTATAATAAAATTTCACATATATCATCTTTAGATTCACATAAACTCTGTGAAGTAGGTAAAGCAGATATTGTCCTTGTTACTTATAGATGAGATAAGGGCTTCTAGAAGTTTTGTGACATTCTCAAGTTTACATGGCTAGGAAGGGGTCAAGACTGGAATACTTCAGTGTACTGTTTATTCAAAATTCATTATTCTTTCCAGAAATTTAAAAATCACTGATATAAATGTGTATAAAATGTTATCTGTCTTAATGACTTTGGATAAAAATCATTCACATTTTCTGTCATTGTTATCATAATAGCTACAATTTGTCAGCCACCAGACTTATATTATTTCTTGTTTTTACAAGAGATCTATAAGCCACGTCTAATTAGTCCCAGATTATAAATGAGAAAGATGATGTCCAAGGATTTTAATAACATGTCCAAAGTTATTATTTCAGGAACTAGTCTTGCATTTTAATTTATTGAGTGTTCATCATTTCTTCTGCTTTATACAACATAATTTCTAAATAATTTCTTTAGTCCCACTTTGTTTTACAGTTAGGAAATATTTTATGACTGTTATCTGGTTGAAAGGAAAACCAGTGAGAAGGAAAGAAAAACCAATGAGCTGCAATATAGCAGTAGCAGAACTTTGAGGTAGTAATGTCCTCTCTGAATCCTTTTGTCTAACACTGATTTATCAGTGACTTAGATTCATGTGTAGTGGTCAGCCTCTCAGTGACCACTGAGGCCAGCTTCAGACTGAGATACAAAATAATCAGAATATCTTGCACAAACGTATGCATATACGCACTCATATACTGCTCAAGTGTAATGAATTTCAATGATATCAACTGTATTTGTTTTCTACTGCTATGGAACAAATTGCCACAATGTCAGTAGTGTGAAACAATACAAGCTCTGCCCTGGATTTCCACCAAAGAAATCAGTGTGTCATCCCGGGTTGTTTTTCTTTCAGGACCTGAGGTTGTCTTGCAAGCTCATGCGGTTCCTCCTTTTCAGTGGTAGGACTGGGGTCCCCGTTTTCTTGCTGGTTGTCAACAGGGTCCCTCTCAGTCACTCAAGACCACTGGCATTGTTTTGCCACGTGATTCTCTCTCCGACTCTCCTAGCATGGCAGCTCACTTCTTCAAGCCCCAGGAGGAGAATGTCTCACTCTAGTCTGCTAAGACAGAATTGTCTGTAATGTAGCACAATTACAAAGTGACTATCCCAATACCTTTGCCTTAAAATGTAATGTAATTGAGAGGACCTATCCAACCATTTTGCCATACTCTCTTACCTACAACCAAGTTACAATTCAACTCACACTCAAGGAGAGGAGTTTCTAAAAGGACATGACTCATTGGGTCATGGAAATATTGAAACATTCATCTTAGAATTTTGTTTAACATACCAACTCACAAAGCAGAATTTACTAAGAGGAGCAAACACATCCCACTTTCTCTTTCCTCTTAAGCTGATAGGAAAATGACATATGATTACAGAGAATCTAACATCAGGCACCTGTTCACAACAAGCACTGAGAAGAATCAAGTTTTTCCTCATCCATCTATGGCAAATAGATGATGTGCGTTTGCTCACTATTGTCTGTTGAAAATTATATCTTGCATTGTCTTTTGCTGTTTCTCATCTACTTGCAACCTGATAGATTTCTGATGCTGTGAATTCATTGAAACAAGTAATAATTAGAGGCAATTAAGTTGCATATATTTTTTTAAATGAGAATATATAAAAGTTTATCAACTGTAGAGAATTTAAAATATATTTACCATTTCTTTTCAATTTGTATGTATAATAAGAGCACAGGGGAGTTTTAAAATGTTCTTAAACATTACCTATGTGGTTTTTTTTTTTTTCCTGCAAATGTTTTTAGCTTTAATGAAGACTAAAATAGGATAACATTGAACAATAATGTTCCCGAGAAAACACAATTTCGCAACTGGTAGGTTATAAGGGTTTCCACTCAGTGAGAACCCAAGAGTCAGAGTCTAAGATTTACTAACAGTGAATCTGTGTCTTACGAGGGAAGCCTTATTTGCAGCTCAGTACTCTCTATTGGCTGAAGACATGAGTGGCTGTAATATGGATGATGATTTATCACATAACAGTAAGATTTTCCTATTGTAGCATTTAAATTAGTCATGTAACAGGGAGGATCTTTTCTGTTCTTATTCATTCAAAGGCATTTGTTCGAGTTGTATCTTTCCTTCTCACGTCAAAGAAAACATTAGACATGATTAGCTGCAGGTATCTGTGCTTCATGATATCCAAGCAAAGTCCTTTTCATATTTCATCTTATAATTGTATTTGCAACTTAATGTTTGAAGTGTCAGTCTTTGTAAAATTAGCTCATCTTGTTATGATCTGGAGCTTTGATGTGAGTGAAAGGCTTCAATTGCAATGCGGAGTCACATCTGAGAGTAAACTGCATAGACAAAGAGACTTACAAGGCTAGTAAATCAAATAGTCTGAGCTGTCTATGTGGATTATGAGATAGTATTTGCATAACTTTGAAGTATTTATACTGATGAAATTACAATAATTAAAATCATTGCTGTGTCAATTGCTAGATGCCACAAGGCATAGCAATTACTAGCATGCAAATCAGACTTTGTGTAAGCATTTTAAAGAATAATTACCTTATTTGATTCAGATGTGCCTGAAAGGCATTAGGAATCATTTGAGCTATTTTGCCTTCAACAATTTTAAGGCTCGTAGATAATGTTGTTGTTATTATCAATTATTTACTTTTGTATATCACTTTTCCTTATTTTGGTTGGAACTAAATGCCACAGATAAAATAAAAACACACAACTTTGCTGTAACTAGGAACAATTTACAATATCAGTTCAATCTGCATCTTTCTTAAGCAAACATTTTTCTTTCTAATGGGCTTGACTCTGTTATGTCATCAGTTTCATGCTAAATAGCTAATATGTACTCAATGTGTACGTTCACACAATTTAAGATCACAGTTGTGAATTGCAGGAACATACCAGAGTAAAAAATCCACATGTAATAGTTTGTGAAATATTCTCTCAAATATATCTGTCACAGGATATGAATAGGTGGTCACTTGGCCAGCTGAGAATTTTAGGTCTTCACATTGCAAACGTTTTACTTTCTAAATTTAGCACCAAACTTGAAATAACACATTGAAATCAGAGCTGACGTATTGCAGTATGTGATAATTTAGAAACCATGAAGTACTTTCCCCAAGACTTTAAATAAAGTGGCAGCTAATACAGGTTTATTCCATATGATGTTTCTTTAACAGCATACCAAGTCTTGATCCATTTTTGATCTACGGGGTTAGTAATATGAATATAAAGGTTTTTTAAAAGCATGCATCATGCAGAAAAATTCACTTATACATGACTGAATAGAGGCAGTAATTTTTATGAGGATTATTGCCCAAACTGTTTTCTTTTTGGAGGCTTGATCAATTTGCTCAAGTCTCTTAATAAATAGTTTCATTAAATAGGTAGCTTATGAGTTATTACTATGAAAAATTCAGGGAGTTTTATGATAAAAGCTTTGCTGTTTTTAACATCTATTAGTTTGGTTTGTTGTCTGGAAACTCCGGAAAATATACCAGATTTTGTTTTGACTTCTCTTTCCTGTTGAGTGACTGTGAGTAATCTATTTGACTCTTTCCATGTATTTTAAACTGTAGTTTCATTATTTTAAATAAAGCTTTCAGTCGATTTGTTCCTTTCAATTCTTTTCTATCTAATAAAGATACTTAGAAAAAAAGTTCCACTGATGACTCCTAATTACATTGGTTTATAGCAACATTTTACGTGACTTAGAGGGCCTGTTACAACCCATAGTAAAGTAAAAAATGTTCCTTTGTTCCCTGTGGCAAAATAAATTGATCATTAATATACACACTGAGCAGAAAGTTGGGCAACATGAATACTTTTAGCATTACAATGCATTTGAATAATAGTGTCATTATCGTAAGTTCTCTCCTTAACAAAAGATATATGTGCCCGACCAAAATGGATCATAGTTCTCTAGAACACATCGAGTCAGGATTTGCAAAACAATCTAAATTCTTTTAAAGTAATTTTCCAAAGCTTCTGCAGAAAGCCTCACCAAAAATTAGCACTGACCAAATTATACCCCAATTTTGTCTTAGTATACTAAGAAAAGGAAGTGGCCACTTATACATGGGTTATCTTATTTCATTTTTTAACATGGTTTGCATTCAGAACATGTGCTTATTAGCACATGCTTTCTGCTGACATGCTTATATTCATGCAATATTCTTAATGTTTACAGAATAGCATAATACTATAAAGCCGAGCATACAATGCAGTATAGACTTCATATGGTCCAAAGCAATGACTCAAAACAAGCTTAATCATAGAATGCCCTGGAGAATTTCTTCCCTAGGGTTGCAGAATCAGAACCTCGGAGAGGTCAGCCTTGGACTCGACATTATGAAGTTCTCCAGAGATGTTTATGCATAGTCAGGTTTGGGTTTCAGATGTTGGGTTTCAATGTCCATGGAGAACACCTAGAGCATATAGATGTGTCCCAGACACCATCAATTGGGTGAGCAATTGGTACTTAAAAGTTTGTTAACCATGTATTTATTTTTCTTTCTTAAAGCAAATACATTTTACCTGTTTTGTATATAGCCTCAGTACAAAGTTCGCTGTGAAAAAAATTTATAGCCAAAAATAATTTAAAACATTTGTTTGGGGGTGCCTGGGTAGCTCAGTCGGTTAAACATCCTACTTCGGCTCAGGTCATGATCTCGTGGTTCACAAGTTTGAGCCCCATGCCAGACTCAGTGCTGACATCTCAGAGACTGGAGCCTATTTCTTATTCTGTGTCACTCTCTTTCTCTGCCCCTCCCTGTTCATGCTCTGTCTCCCTCTCTTTCTCTCAAAAATAAACATGTATAAATATATATATATATATATACACATATATATATATACACATATATATGTGTATATATATATGTATACATATATATATACATATATGTTTTTATATATAGTGCTTTTATAGTAGATGTAACTTTTGACAAATATTTATGTCTCTAATAAGATCTCTTTTCTTCATAAATATATAGGAATGGGTGGATCTCTTCTTAACATGATAATAACGAAGTATATATCAGAAAACAAAATTTGCCATCATGTATAATGGTGAAATAGCAGAATTTCCAAGAAACCACACAAAATAGTTTACTATCTACATTTTTTAATACTGTTTTGAGGTGCTACTTAATACAGTGGAGGAATACAGAAAGGAAGAAAAGTACTAAAAGGTGTCAGGTATCTCAAAATCCATCTGTATCTTCAAAGTCATACTAATGAGAAACAAACTGATTTTGCTAATAGTGTCTGTAAAGACTGAAGTTTATGTGGAAAAATAAAGCTATAAGAATGAGAAAATTATAAAAAAGAAAGAAATGATCACATGATTGCAAATGACAGAAAACAAGGCCTAACAAATAGAGACATATGTTATGAAGTTTTATTCACAAAATGTATGTTACACTGGTACTGCCATTCATAGATGAAAGAGTCCAGAAATTAAGCAATGTATGTATTAGAATATGGTATAAATAGCATTTCACATTAGTAGGAAAATATGGTTTTAAAAATGTATTGAGGGAATTCTGCTTCTGGGTAACGTATAGTCGTAGGGACCAGAAAAACTGTCCTGCCTGAAAAAAAAAAAAAAACAAAAAAAAAAACCAGACAATATACATAAATACAATGGTTTGCAGACACTGAATATAGGACAACATAGTACAGTGACCACTGAGACAGGACTGGCAATTAAAACAAGCCCTAAAAGTTTCCCAGTTTACTGCCTGGAGAGAAATTCCAGAACACAGTGCAGTACGGATCACCAAGATAGAATTCAGCCATCTCCTTAAATTATGGAGATAGAATTGGGAGTACAGAGAAGTCACAGATTACCAGAGAGGAAAGAACTGCACAGAAAAAGAACTCCAGAGATCTGCAAGGGGATCCACCTCAAACCTTCATGTAATTACTGATTGGATTGGTGCATCCTATCCAAGGCTGGGAAACAAACAAACAAACAAACAAACAGACAAAAGCAACAAGGAAACAATCCCCATAATTCATGAGAGTCAGGAGATTTGTATTATCACCAGCCAGAGTGGAAAACCTTGTGATTCATGGGACATCAGATAGAGTACTTAAAAAGATATTTTCTCACTAGTGGAGCACAATTAGTCTTGAACCACAGACGATCTGGTCTTGCACATTGAAGCTTAAAAAGCAAAGCCCAGGGGTGCCTGGGTGGCTCAGTCAGTTGGGCGTCTGACTTAGGCTCTGGTCATGATCTCACCGTTCGTGGGTTCAAGCCCCACGTGGGGTTCTGTGCAGGCGGCTCAGAGCCTGGAGCCCGCTTCCGATTCTGTGTCTCCCTCTCTCTCTGCCCCTCTCCTGTTCATGCTCTGTCTCTGTCTCAAAAATAAATAAACATTAAAAAAAAATTAAAAAAAAAGCAAAGCCCAAACGGATCAAGTTATTTCTAAGTAATTTAACTGCATCCTAGTGCAATGCCCAAGAATATTTATAGAAATACAAAAAACAAAACAAAACAAAACAAAACAAAACAAAAAACCAATCCAGCATTCAGCAATATGACATTAAAAATGCCTGACATCTGGGGCGCCTGAGTGGCTCAGTCGGTTAAGCGGCCGACTTCGGCTCAGGTCATGATCTCGCGGTCTGTGAGTTCGAGCCCTGCGTCGTCGGGCTCTGTGCTGACAGCTCAGAGCCTGGAGCCTGTTTCAGATTCTGTGCCTTCCTCTTTCTGACCCTCCCCTGTTCATGCTCTGTCTCTCCCTGTCTCAAAAATAAATAAAACGTTAAAAAATAAAAATAAAAAAAAAATGCCTGACATTTAACCAGGGACGCTTGGGTGGCTCAGTCAGATAAGTGTCCAATTTTTGATTTTGGCTCAGGTCATGATCTCACGGTTCATGGGTTGAGCCCCACGTTGGGCTCTGCACTGGCAGTGCGGAGCCTGCTTGGTATTCTCTCTCTCTCTCTCTCTCTCTCTCTCTCTGCCCCTCCCATACTTGTGCTTTCCCCCAATCCCAAAATAAATAAATAAACTTTTTAAAAAATGCCTGACATTTAACCAAAGATTATTAGAGAAACAAGAAATACAATCCACAATAAAGAAAAATCTTAATCCATAACTACACTGTGAAAAATGATAAAGATTATATAATTAGAGAAAAGGATAAAACAATTATAACTATATTCCATATGCTCAAGAAAGTAGAGAAGGATTTGAGTAGGTTATTTCAAGACATAGAAGATACAAAACATATACTATAGATCTAAACACAGGAATTAAGAACCCCAGAATGGTAAATATGTACATAAATATAACATTTCTTTTTTTTCTTTTAAAATATTTTTGTAGGTTAATCAACCATTTTATTTATTTATTTTTTTCAAATCTTTCCTTATTTGTTTTTGAGAGAGAGACAGAGACAGAGAAACAGAGAGACAAAGAATCCCAAGCAGGCTCTGCACTGTCAGCACAGAATTCAATGCAGGCTTTGAAACCACGAACCATGAGATCATGACCTGAGCCGAAATCAAGAGTCAGATGCTCAACTGACTGAGCCAGCCAGGTGCCCCTAATCAGCTATTTTAAACCAAAATAACAGTTATGAAGTTTGATATTTTCAACATATTAGGACTAAAATGTATATTAACAATAATACAAAGGCCAGGAAGGGGATAGTGGAAGATCACTCTCCTGAGAAAACTACGATGTATATCGCACAGAAGGAAAGGAAAGGTTGCTCTCTTCCTATTCTGAGTTACACTCCTCATTGAAGCTTATAAGCATGACTGCTTATTTTCCATGATTTCTTAAGATTCCTTTCTAAATTCTGGCTGAAATCTCTCTCTTGATAAGGCTCAGACATTAGTTCCCCCTGCACAGACCTGGAGAACCTATGTTGTCATTGTGGTTTGATCTCACGATGCCATTTTTCCCCTCGGGTTACCCATGCCCACCTATTCCCCCTTCATTCATCCCAAATTTCTCATGTAAATCACCCTTGAAAAATGAATCTGACCACCCGTCCATCAGACACACGCGAATGAATTCCAGCTAAGTCTGAGATGGGTTTCCAGTTACAAAAAACTAACAGTGGAGCTGAGCCAACTAGGGAAGTGATTTTTATTTAGAGAACAGAAACGTTTTAATTCAGTACCAAATTATGAAGGCTGTATATGCGCTTTCCTTTTGTCCTTTTATAATGAACTATTGAGAAACTTGCCAGCAGTGAAAATTAACCTGGTGTCCATGATCACTTTTGTTTTCTTGCTCTGGCTACTGTAACCTTAGAGGAACAAAATATTCTTTCAATTGCCTAGAAGATTGAAATAGAATCCCACATCACGAAAGAAGGACTCTGAAATAACTACTGCACATTGTAAATTTGATAAGCATTGTTAAGTCAGCTTTTCTCCTATGAACTTCCCAACCTGTGCTCTGGTTTTCCATTTTAACAGAGACATATCCTGACATACTTTTAAGCAGACAGAGTGTGACAGACCTGTGAATAATCTGAGATCAGTCCTCAGTTCCTGTTGTTTCTCCAACACCACAATTTAAGAGCTGCCCTTTCTTGCTTGGATAAAGGGAAAGGGAAACAATGACATCGAAACTCAGTGGAGAGTCTCCCTTGATACAAATTTATTCCTGAAATTTAACATTTTACAGAAGATATCTACTTTAATTTTTAAATAAATCAAATAGTAAAATGGATGTGGTAAGCAAGAAAGGGCTATTTAAATGAATAAAATAGAATGTAAAAAGAGAGTACAATTAAATAAGTAACAAAAACAATGTATAGTAGGCTTAATAATACAATACAGTGAATTACTTGTGAAAAAGTCAAATAATAAGTATTCAGAGAACACAGGAAATTTTAAAAAAGATAATTAATGGAAAAAATCCTCTACTGATAGAGGATGATCATGGAAACCTAACCTATAAATAATGACTCTTTTCAAAGAAGGAAATAGAACAAATATAATAGAATGTATAATAAAAATTATTTTAGTTTGTTTTAAGTATTAAGACCATTTACTCAGACTTGTGATTTGGGAAAAATTATTGAAAGGAAATCCATTCTTATATTTCTTGAAAAAAATTTCTAGGATTCCAAAAATAAAGAAAACAATATAACTTTTGTAAATATCCAAATAGAAATAAATAACTTTTAAAGGAAACATATCAGAGACATAAAGAAATTAAAAATAAAAGCATGAAAAAAATTGCATGAGTCAAACTTCCATTAAAAGGGCAAAAATAGCAATATTAATTGTCTCAAGTACTTTTTTGTAAAAAGATGGTTGAAACAAATCAATTATTAGATAATATAGAAATAATAGAGAATTTAAAGTATAAGTCATAAAGGGAATATTTTTATCTTACTAAAATATTCAATCACAGTGAGAAAAGGGGTGTCCTATATTATTCATGATAAGTCACCTGCTATAACAAACCATTTCAGTGGTTTAACACAATAAATCTCTTTAATGTGGCACTTCAATACATGTACTGGGAGTTCCTTATTCTGGAAAATAGTCTGTCACAATTTAGTTGCTCTCTTATTTTCTAGAGCCTCACCATTCCCCATGGAAATTTTAGAATATGGACAATGCACAAGTGAAGGGACACTGTAAGGAATTATGAGAGGGAGAGCAGTCCTAAATTGGCAAAGATCATTTCTGTACACATTCCATTGGACAGAGTCTCATTATACGACCACGCTAAAACAGGAGAGAGTGGGAACTATATTAAGCACTGTTGTAGGAACAAAAGGAGAAAACTGATATTAGTAGAATCAGTGAGCACTAGGGTTCTTTGTTTCAAGTACTAAACACTTACGTGTCAAAAAATAACATGGGGCGCCTGGCTGGCTCAGTCGGTTAAGCGTCCGACTTCAGCTCAAGTCAGGATCTCACAGTCCGTGAGTTCCAGCCCCGCGTCGGGCTCTGGGCCCATGGCTCAGAGCCTGGAGCCTGCTTCCAATTCTGTGTCTCCCTCTCTCTCTGCCTCTCCCCCGTTCATGCTCTGTCTCTCTCTGTCTCAAAAATAAATAAATGTTTAAAAAAAATAACAATAAGAACTAAATACTAAGGGCAAGAAAACATTTATAGGAAACTTGAAGTATTATAACATTTTAATATATAATTATGCTAGAAGAGAAGTTAAAAATAAAGAAGATTATAAACAATGAAATTAAAATTCTAGATATGGCAGCTATAGACTAGCCTGTCTTATTTATTTATTTATATTTTTATTTTTTTATTTATTTTAGAGAAAGAGTGCAAGTGGGGGACAGGGGCAGAGGGAGAGCAAGAGTGAGTGAGAGAGAGAGAGAGAGAGGGACAGAAAGAAAGTCTTAAGGATGCTCCATGCTCAGAGCAGAGCACAATTGTAGGACTCAGTCCCACGACCCTGGGATCATGACCTGAGCCGAAATCAATAGTTGGATGCTCAACCAAGTGAGTCACCCAGGCGCCCCTAACCTGCCCTCTGAAATATGTAGGAAATGTTTACAAAAATAAGTAGATATTTTTCAATGAAGAAAACTTCAATGGACGATGCTAACACTAAGTTGGTTATAAATTGACTTTATATAAATTTTCTTTTCATAATTTGTTCAATTCATGACAGTGTGACTATCCATGGATATAACCACACAGACATGGATCTAAAAGAAACCTTAGAATATTAACATGGAATCAGGAATGGACTGAGAAATGACAACCAATTTAAAAATTTACATCAAGATCACATCAGAAATCCATGAAAAATGGAGCATTACTAAATGAACATTGCATGGTGGTTTATTAGTAATTTGAGGAAAATTGAAATCTCTTCAGACAATTGCATTTAAATAAGTTCAGTTTGATGGACTCAATATAAAAAATCAAATTTTTGAATAAAAATGGAGTATTTAAAATCAGGGTAGGAGAAATATGTTGCAAGGTTTTTTTTTTAATAAAATAAAGAAATGTTAAGAGGATCATGTGATTTGTGTATGATAATTAATTTGTTTTTAAATTTTATTTTTAATTTTTTAATGTTAATTTATTTTTGAGAGAGAGAGAGAGAGAGAGCATGAGTGGGGAGAGGCAGAGAAAGAGGAAGACAGAGAATGTGAAGCGGGCTCCAGGCTCTGAGCTGTCAGCACAGAGCCTCATGTGGGGTTCGAACCCATGAACTGTGAGATTATGACCTGAGCCAGCGTCGTACGCTTAACTGACTGAGCAACCCAGGCGTCTCCATGATTATTAATTTATGAGTGAAATGTAAGTCTATGTCAGGGCAATCCAGCAAATATGTGTGCAGAAAATAATACCACATTATATAGACTGACGTTAACCGTCTGACACTAACCGACTGAACCACCCAGGTGCCCCAGAAGGTATATAACTAACATTGATATAGTTATGTCAAACCCAGTGGTTTTGAATTTTGATTGATAGTGATAGTATGAATTTATGATACACTTATCTTAAGAAATACATATTTCCCAACTCTATCCTTTGGAAAATCCTAGAGAACATAACCAAGTAAGTATCACTAAAAACATGATTTCATGCCCAAATTGTGGTCTCTAATTACTATTTCCCACTAAGAGAAATTTCTTTTCGGAGAAATGGCTGACTTCTAGGTTGACATAGGAATTGTACAAGATGTTAAGGCCGAGATCAAAGGATCTATTAAAGACTGAAAGAATCATATCAAAAGGACTCAGAAGCTAACTGGGATAGGTTTCCACTAGTCAAATCTGGGGCAACTAGAGCTTTAATAAACATAATAACTGTAATGGATTGAAGACAGTCTAATAGGCTTAAATATATCAGTCCATAATAACACTAAAATAAATTTTTAAAGAGTATAATCAGTGGGCACTATTGTTAGAGAAACAACCTCTTATTTTGAAAGTGATAAATAGAGGAAGCAAAGCAAATACTTTTCCCCATTCCTATAAGAACTATACTCAGAGGAACCAAACAGGTGACAAAGGGAAGTTGTACTTTTTTATATGTTGTTCCAGATAACACATGGTGAAAGAATAATTAGACTATTGTTGTTTTGCAACCCTAATGGATTAATGCATCTATGCAATGACTGTCAATGAGAAGAAACAGCCAGAGAAAAATTATTGCATATTACATCTGTAGGCATATATTGTCTAGTTGTCTCTCATTTGATGACTCTAAAAACCACTAATGTTTCCTTTTGATTCTTTTCTGCTTGCTCCTCATACTTTCTCTATTTTATAGTGGGATATTCCAGGGCTCTATCTTTGGATTCCCTATATAGACTTATTCCAGCTCATGGCTTTGGATACCATTTATATATAAGTATATAGTCAAGTCCTCATGACTCAGAAAGTTACTTCACTTGGAACAAGGGTTGTTGCAGATGTAATTAGTTAGGTTAGGATGAAGTCATACTGGAGTAGGATGGGCTCGTAATTCAACATGACTGGTCTCCTTATTAAGAAGATTACCATGTGAAGTTAGAGGGATACAGGGAGATTGCCATGTGACCGGGAGGCAGAGACTGTGGTTATGCTACCATAAACCAAGGAATGCCCAAAACCAGAAGCTGGAAGAAGCAAAGAAGGATCCCATAGAATCATTGGAGTGGCCCAATTGACACCTTGGTTTCAGACTTCCAGCCTCCACAGCTTTGGAGAACAAATTTCTTTTTTTTTTTTTTTTTTTTTCAAGCAACCTAAGGTGTGCAACTTTGTCACAGCTGTCCTAGGAAAACAACCCAACAAATTCCTGATTTTCCACCTTACCTAAACCTGCTCCTCTCTCAGTCTTCCCCAACTTAGTGACTCCTCCTCCCTTTGTCTGGATGTTTGAGGCCAAAGCCTAGAACTCATCTTTGACTCCTTCTATCTCACATTCTCCACATTTGAACCACCAACAAATCTTATGACCTTTAAAATATACCCAGAATTTGACCACTTTATTTTTTTTTTTTTTTTAATTTTTTTTATTTTTTAATATATGAAATTTACTGTCAAATTGGTTTCCATACAACACCCAGTGCTCATCCCAAAAGGTGCCCTCCTCAATACCCATCACCCACCCTGCCCTCCCTCCCACCCTGCCCTCCCTCCCACCCCCCATCAACCCTCAGTTTGTTCTCAGTTTTTAACAGTCTCTAATGCTTTGGCTCTCTCCCACTCTAACCTCTTTTTTTTTTTTTTTCCTTCCCCTCCCCCATGGGTTTCTGTTATGTTTCTCAGGATCCACATAAGAGTGAAACCATATGGTATCTGTCTTTCTCTGTATGGCTTATTTCACTTAGCATCACACTCTCCAGTTCCATCCATGTTGCTACAAAAGGCCATATTTCATTTTTTCTCATTGCCACATAGTATTCCATTGTGTATATAAACCACAATTTCTTTATCCATTCATCAGTTGATGGACATTTAGGCTCTTTCCACAATTTGGCTATTGTTGAGAGTGCCGCTATAAACATTGGGGTACAGGTGCCCCTATGCATCAGTACTCCTGTATCCCTTGGATAAATTCCCAGCAGTGCTATTGCTGGGTCATAGGGTAGGTCTATTTTTAATTTTCTGAGGAACCTCCATACTGTTTTCCAGAGCGGCTGCACCAATTTGCATTCCCACCAACAGTGCAAGAGGGTTCCTGTTTCTCCACATCCTCTCCAGCATCTATAGTCTCCTGATTTCTTCATTTTGGCCACTCTGACTGGCGTGAGGTGGTATCTGAGTGTGGTTTTGATTTGTATTTCCCTGATAAGGAGCGACGTTGAACATCTTTTCATGTGCCTGTTGGCCATCCGGATGTCTTCTTTAGAGAAGTGTCTATTCATGTTTTCTGCCCATTTCTTCACTGGGTTATTTGTTTTTCGGGTGTGGAGTTTGATGAGCTCTTTATAGATTTTGGATACTAGCCCTTTGTCCGATGTGTCATTTGCAAATATCTTTTCCCATTCCGTTGGTTGCCTTTTAGTTTTGTTGGTTGTTTCCTTTGCTGTGCAGAAGCTTTTTATCTTCATAAGGTCCCAGTAATTCACTTTTGCTTTTAATTCCCTTGCCTTTGGGGATGTGCCGAGTAAGAGATTGCTACGGCTGAGGTCAGAGAGGTCTTTTCCTGCTTTCTCCTCTAAGGTTTTGATGGTTTCCTGTCTCACATTCAGGTCCTTTATCCATTTTGAGTTTATTTTTGTGAATGGTGTGAGAAAGTGGTCTAGTTTCAGCCTTCTGCATGTTGCTGTCCAGTTCTCCCAGCACCATTTGTTAAAGAGACTGTCTTTTTTCCATTGGATGTTCTTTCCTGCTTTGTCAAAGATGAGTTGGCCATACGTTTGTGGGTCTAGTTCTGGGGTTTCTATTCTATTCCATTGGTCTATGTGTCTGTTTTTATGCCAATACCATGCTGTCTTGATGATGACAGCTTTGTAGTAGAGGCTAAAGTCTGGGATTGTGATGCCTCCTGCTTTGGTCTTCTTCTTCAAAATTACTTTGGCTATTCGGGGCCTTTTGTGGTTCCATATGAATTTTAGGATGGCTTGTTCTAGTTTCGAGAAGAATGCTGGTGCAATTTTGATTGGGATTGCATTGAATGTGTAGATAGCTTTGGGTAGTATTGACATTTTGACAATATTTATTCTTCCAATCCATGAGCAGGGAATCAGAATTTGACCACTTTATACAACCTCTTCTTCCCTCACTCAGTTCCAGGTCGCTATTGTCACTCATCCGGATTACTGAAACACTTTTTTTTTTTTTAATTTTTTTTTAACGTTTATTTATTTTTGAGACAGAGAGAGACAGAGCATGAACAGGGGAGGGGCAGAGAGAGAGGGAGACACAGAATCTGAAACAGGCTCCAGGCTCTGAGCTGTCAGCACAGAGCCCGACACGGGGCTCGAACTCACGGACCGCGAGATCATGACCTGAGCCGAAGTCGGCTGCTTAACCAACCAAGCCACCCAGGAGCCCCTTGAAACACTTTTCTAATTGGTCTACCACCATCTTTCACCCTCTGCTGTGGATTCTAAATGCATCAGCCTGAATGGCTGTTACAGAAAAAGGTAGAGTGTGTCTCTAATCAATCAAGATCCTCTAGTGGCTTTCCAAATTAGATGGAATTAAAGCTAAAGTCCTTAATATGGTCAAGCTGAACCTTTATGATCTATTTTTTATTTCCTCACCTCTCAAATCTCTTTGACCTTACCTCCTACCAACTTTGCCCCCATTCCAAACACATGTCACAGAGCCTATTTGTTTGCTGTTATCAATGTCTAAAATATCCTACAGATATCCTATAATTCACTCCCTCTGTTTCAGTATGATTCTATCAATGTGATTCAATATGATTTTACCACTGAGATCTTCCCTGACCTCCTTATTTACTGTTGTAACAACCTCAATCTTTATCCTCTTATGCTTTATTTTTTTCATAGTACTTATCTCCAACTTGCACAATATAAAATTATTTGTTTGTTTGTTATTTGTCTTCTCCTACTAAAATGTATACTCCATTAAAACACATTTTAATTCTTTATTCACTGATGTACATAAGATCCTTAAAAAAATAAAGGTCTAGAACATATCAGGTATTTCATAGATATTTCTATGGTATTTCATAGGTATTTCACTTGTATAAATTAATGATTCCAGGGGAGGAATATTATCAGTCAATTTGAGCAAACAAGCTATTTTAAAAGACTAACTATATTTAATATATTCTTGTGACATATTTTAACTCTAGATGACATATTTCTTCATTAAAATATGTCTATCCAGACCAGTTTTGGGGGGGGGGGGCACCTGGTTGGCACAGTCAGTACAGCATGCGACTCTTGATCTCGGTGGTGCAAGTTTGAGCACCACATTGGGTGTAGATATCATTTAAAAAAATTAAGAATAGAGGCACCTGCGTGGCTCAGTCAGTTAAGTATCCAACTCTTGATTTCAGTTCAGGTCACAATCTCATGGTTCTTGAGATCGAGCCCCACGTTGGGCTCCGTGCTAACAGTGTGGAGCCTACTTGGGATTCTCTCTTCCTCTCTCTCTGCCACTCCCCACCCTCCCACCTCTCTCTCTCTCTCAAAATAAATTAAAAAAAAACTTTAAAAAGTTAAAATGTTAAAAAAATAAAAAAATAAATCAAAATTTTAAAAGACCAGTTTTTAGAATTAAACAGTGTGGTTTACTTTCTTAGAGTTATACAACTGCATTTTTTAGTGATGTGAAAATGGTTAGAGGGAAATTCATTCCTATTGGAGTTAGGAAGCCAGGAGAGGAGAGCTCTCCTACACGACCACTCAGTGGCAGCTTGCATAGGTCAGCAGGGTGAAGGAAGACCATCACAGTAAGCCCACAACAGTAAGCTGCCCTTGCCTATAGCCGATGACAGGATGCCACTACTTTGAACTCATTGCTGTTCTCCAATGAGCTCTTGTTCAAAACCACTCCTCCCAGCTTCCCCCTTTCTTCTTTAAAAAGATGTCTTCCTTTGTTTTCTGGACTTGCCTGTTGTTTTGCCATAGTTTGCGTGTTTGGAATTGTCATCTTGCTGCTCTTCCTGTATACACTCATTTGCTGCTTGATAAACATTATCAATTAATTTTTAAAGTTGACAGTAATAAGATTCAACTATTTCACTGAATTTTATGATTGTGAGATTTACGCCAGAGTATTTGTCAGAGAATGCTCCCCAAAGTAATTAAATTTCCTTTTGTCTAAAATAATCCATTAGAAATACATATGATTGTTATCAGTGATAATACTTTTACTTTTACTCATGTATTTTCTTTGTATAAATTGTAGTACACAATGGAAATCTAAACAACAATGACCCATCAACTCACAAATAATCTGTTAATTTAAAATTTGATATTTCTGTTCAGAGAGCTTAATATTCCTGGCCATGGAAGAATACTAAATAATAATATCTGATTTCCAACAACTTTGCATTCTCATGAAATGTTGAGTTTTCATGCAGAGTAGATGTCTATTGTATTTTACTGCCAAAATAACATGTTTCAGATAGTAAAACAGCAGGGGAATACTGACTGAGCTATTAATAAAACACACCAGCTTTTAGCTGGCAAAGCAGCCTTCTTTCCATCAAACATGTCTCAGCCTTTAATAAAGAAACTCAAATGGTGTAGGTGAAAAATTACTTTTCTCACCCGGTCATCTGTCTGTCATGTATTATTCAGGTCACCAATGTTTGTCCTGAACTGTATCATTCTGTAGTTGTGTCAGGTCTGAGATATGTTCAGTGTAATTCCATCAGACTTCGTGAAGTTGATTAGAACAGATCACCTTTCGGCATGGGTACAAGTTATCTCAGCAGATTGAGTGAAAAAGACTTATTTATCTTTGCCTTATAATAAAGAAAGAGATGAGCAAATTTATCCATTAACTTGAAAAGAGTCACACATTTGGTGTGAAAACAAACTATAGTCAGTAATTCTATTGAAAATACCAGAGCGCGTGGATGTTTCTTCACGGGAAAAAAGCTTATGCTGGAATCAACATTTAATAGCATGGAATACTTAGCCAAAGCACATGCATTTTATTATAGTCCTTAAAGTGGCAAATGTCTGTCCCACAACAACATGATAGAATGTAAAAAAATATGCCAAATCTTTGATGGCTTCCATTGGCTTTTACTCAGCACTTTTTCTGCAAAATAACTTGTGCTTTGATTTTACAGAAAATAATCTTCAAAGTTTATCTAATCATTATACTAGTATGCCATCATGGAATCATCAACTATTTTACTATAGGCATTCTAAAATATTTAGCAAGTCAAAATAGGTTGTAAAAAGGTTTGTACTAAAAAAAAAAAAAAAAAGGTATGTGAGTTACGTGTTAAAGAAACATAAGATTATGTCTGACATGACCCGCAGTCCTCAGGTTCCTCATCTGACCAATAAATTATTAAGGACTCATGGATCCCTCAGGTGGGGAGCGAGTAGAGTGATACATACTGACCATGCAATGGGACTAGTTCTACCTTTAAATTTGAACTTTGTTACTTATTAGATTCATGGTTTCAGACATGTTTCCAAAAATGAAAATAAAATTAGAGACTATAAGATATCGTATCTAGCACATAGTAATATGTACATACATATATATGTACACACATACACTGACACATTCATACATACACAATGCTTAAGCATTGCGTCATCTTCAAATGATTTAAGATAGCACAAAGTAGAAATCAGTTTATATTCTTTATTCTCACATATCCCAATTGCTGACTTTAAGAACATTTTGAAATATTTTTTGGAAATATAGGACATTGTCACTAAAGGTGAGCCAGGAGGTTTAGTAATTTTCCAAAAAAATGTGAATCGCTATATATAAAAAGCAAAAATACATGTTGTGAAATCTCCTGGGAATTCTTTGATTGTCCCTTTTTCATATACTTTATCTATAGTTGCCACTAGATGCTCTGGAAAACAAAGTTAATTTCTCCTAAGTTGTTTTTCATTCCCTGCTGTCTAGAACGTGTTTTGAAATAGAAAACTTAGAAACTGCCTTAACTCTTCTACATCACTGTTATATATTTTGCTGTAACTTGTTTGTGTAAAAAGAAGAATACTCACCTTTTTCCCACTCTGTAAGCCAATAAATTTCCTTTTGCTAGATGCAACAACTTCAAGCAACAAGTATTTATTAAGCTTCCAGGATGTGGCCAATTTTTGCTGGGCTGTGGAGCATATTTAACAGGTATAGTCTTTGTACTCACAGAGGAAAATGCACTTTTGAGTAGATGAACAGGAAGCCTTACATGTAAGGAGCATACTGACCACCATACAAGACAAGTCTAAACCAAGTGCTAGTACCTCATAGAGCAAATTTAAGCCTCTAGAGAAATTCTGAGACAGGAAAACACCAAACAGTATTAGTTTTGTGTCAAATATTTAGATTTAAAGAGAGGAACTGAAAAGACAAACTAAACTGATTACCATCTTACTTTATATTTTAAGACCTTACATATTTTTAAATTGAGATCATCAACGTGGAGGCTGCTTTTAGGCAACGGGCTTGAGCAATCGGATGTAGAAAGGACCCACAGCAACCACCTGGCTGAATCCAGACAGGCCCATCAGGCAAAATACCTGAAAATATCCAGAGGCCCTAACTGAAACCAATGGGCTACTTGCAACCAGGCACAGTTGCCAAAAGATGAAAAATTCCATACCTCCTCACCTTCCCTTTTTATTTTTTTTTAATTTTTTTTTAACGTTTATTTTATTATTTTTGAGACAGAGAGAGACAGAGCATGAATGGGGGAGGGGCAGAGAGAGAGGGAGACACAGAATCAGAAGCAGGCTCCAGGCTCTGAGCCATCAGCCCAGAGCCCGAGGCGCGGGGCTCGAATTCACGGACCGTGAGATCGTGACCTGAGCCAAAGTCGGACGCTTAACCGACTGAACCACCCAGGCGCCCCATCACCTTCCCTTTTTAAAAACAGCCTCCTCCCACTGCCTCATGGGAGACAGCCTCTCCTGTGCCATCCTGCTCACCCCTCCCTTGCGGTGTATTCGATAAACTTCCATCTCCCTTGTTCTGCCTTGGGTGAGTCCTTTCACTGCCCACACGACCGGCTTCCACCCCATCATCACCACATTTGGGGGCCCCCACATTATATAGACTAAGTTGTCTGTGTGAATTATTCTATGCAACCCTTTTATTCATGGTGATCTAAACAGGCATCCAGATCACACTTCCATTGTACATGTCTGGGGTCACCTTTAAGATTAAGGGGAATAATCTCTTTGAAGGGTAGACACACGAGCTAAATTTCTCCGATCAGAGTCCACCTCAGAACCTGTGTTCCATTCGTGAGAGAAAATAAATCCTCTATCTCTTCACTGATTTAACCAAAGAAGCAGCAGCTTTTCCTTTCCTGATGGCCACGAACGCTATCAGCTTGAGGATGAAAAAGACCTCGGGAGGAAGAGGTAAAAGAATGCCAGAGGAATCATCCCAAACTTCCTTACTTCCTGACTTTTCACAAAAGCCAACACATTGCTCAATCCGGTTTAGAGTAGTATGTGCTCTTATGTGTTGCCTGAAGTGCTTTTCAAAAATAGATTAGCATATATTTTTTTTAAAAATAGAACAAATTCTTGGAGGGCCTGGGTGGCTCAGTCAGTTAAGTGTCTGATTCTTGATTTTGGCTCAGGTCATGGTCTCACTGCCATGAGATCAATCTCCACATTGGGCTCCATGCCCAGCACGTGCCATGCTTAAGACTCTCTCTCTTTCCCTCTTCCTCTACTCCCCCCCTGCACTCTCTCTCGCTCAAAAAAGAAAATAATAAAATAAAATCCTTTAAAATATAAATAAAAATAAAAATAGAACAAATTCTAACTATCATTATTTATTCTTCTTAAAGAATCAACCCAATTATTATAGAATTTAAAGTTTATTTAAGTCTGGAAATTAAACTACTAAGAACATATGATAGAATATATATCAATTAAGACCACTAAAACTTCCCCAAATACCAAAATTAGACAGGGATGATATCTGAAAGCAATTACATGTAAGAGAATCTATATCACTATGAGTTATAAAAAATAAACAGCTATCTAAAAAGTATAAGAAAAGCATAGGTTACCAGTGTCTGTTGGTGGTAAAGAGTACACGTTGTGGACTCAGTTTAAATGCCAGTTCAGTCACCTGCTAGCAGTGTGATGTTGGGAAACTCATTTAACCTGTTTGGGTCTCGGTTCCTCATCTATAATAGGCAACTAATAATAGCACCTATTTAAATGGCTTTGTTGAAAATGAAACAGCCATAACTAACATAGTGTACTCTCCATAAGTGTTATAACAAGCAATCAAATAAACATTACATTCACAAAAATTTTAAAAAGCATGATTAAACATTTGTCTGAATTTTAAAATGCCACACCAATCATTTTGCAGGGCATTTTGAACAATTAAGAAACCATAAAATTTTTGAAAGTTTGGGAAATACACAATATAGGTCTAAATAATGCATCATTAAAGAAGAAATTACAAAGGAAAGAAGAAAATACTTTGATTACATGATAATGAAATTAAAACAGCTAGGATGCAGGTAAAACTATGCTGTGAGATATATTACTTTATTTATCTATTTATTTATTTATTTATTTATTTATTTATTTATTTATTTATTTAAAGTTTCATTTGTTTTGTAATCTCTACTATGCCCAACATGGGGCTCAAACCCAGGACCCCAAGATCAAGAGTTGTATGCTTTTCTGACTGAGCCAGCCAGGCAACTCTGAGATATATAACTTTAAATGTATATAATAAGAAAAGAATAAAGGTTAAAATCAGTGATCTATGCTTCTTAAATGGAGTTAGTAAGAGGACAGTAAAATCATACCAAACTAGGATAAAGTAAATATTAAAGACAAGATTAGAAGGATGTACTATGTTCATTAATTAAACAACCAGCAGTGTAAAAATATCAACTTATTCAAACTTATCTGCATAGTCAATGCAATCCTTCATCAAAAGCTATTTGTGTATGTGTGTGTGTATGTGTGTGTGAATTAACAAGCTGATTCTACAATTTATATGAAAAGGCAAAGGATTAAGCATAACTTTAAATGAGAAGTATAATACTCAAAGATTTCTTCGACCAAATATCAACACTCATGAAAAGGATACACTTATGTGGAACTGACACAAGAAAAAATACTAAACCAGTGGAATATGAGTGGAAGTCCAGAAACAAAGGCAAAAATATATGAACTCCTTATTTAATACAATGCTGAACCTGCAGTGTTGATAGGAAGGAAATCTCTTTCTTTCTTTTTTTTTAACGTTTATTTATTTTTGAGACAGAGAGAGACAGAGCATGAACAGTGGAGGGGCAGAGAGAGGGAGACACAGAATCTGAAACGGGCTCCAGGCTCTGAGCTGTGAGCACATAGCCCAATGCGGGGCTCGAACTCACGGATCATGAGATCATGACCTGAGCCGAAGTCGGAAGCTTAACCAACTGAGCCACCCAGGTGCCCCGGAAGTCTCTTTCTGATAAACAGTGCTGAGGCAACTGAATATATATCCCTCTGCAAAGAGGCTCTTACCTCATGCCATATACAAAACTCAGCTTCCTTGGTTTGTAGCTCTATATGTAAAGGCAAAATAATAAGGCTTCTAGAACACAATATAAAAGATTATGTTCATAGCCTTTGGGTGAAAAAATATCTTTTAAGTGGGACAAAATTTAGAAGCCATAAAATAAAAGATTTTAAATTGAATGGACGTTAAAGCTTCTCTTCATCAAAAGGCACCATTAAGAATTGAAAAATCATTCCACGGTGACAGAAAAAAAAACCCTCAAAATGTATAATGGTAAAAGCTTATGTATCTCTAATACATAAAGAAGGAGAAATCAATAATAAAGAGACAGAAAGCTCATTGGAAAAAGTGGACAAGAGTGTTGAAGTGTTGAATGAGTATTTTGCAAAAGAGATTGTCCACATGTACAATATACACACAGTTCAACCTCAGTGGTACTTGAGAAATACACAAATTAAAATCACAATGAGAAACCAATGCTAATATAGCAGAATAGCTAAAATTGAAAGACTATCAATGCTAAGTATTGACTAGATGTAGAAAAATGGAAGCTGTCTGCTTTAGGACTAAGTATCTGTGACTTTGGAATACTGTTGGGCATTATCTACCAAAGCTCTTGAGGAAATCATTTTCTTGTGATCTAGTTCTAGTTGGTCATGTGTCTCCCAATGAAGCAGAAAAATCAGTGTCTTTCCTAAGCTTAAATGTGCAAATTTGTCATGTTGCCAATTGAACATAAACAAGCAAAGAAGACCATTCTATGCTCATGTCTGGAATAAAACATAGAAAATATCATACTGTAACCACACACACACACACACACACACACACACACACACGATAGCTTAGCATCCCCCTCTTCTACCTAATGTAAGTGACTGCTTATCTTTTACCTATGAAAGCTTGCTTTCATCCATACATGTCCTAGATAAAAATTAAAGTAAGCAATCACCAAATTGTCCTTGCTTTTTGACAATATCCAATTCATAATTGGTCTTGGTTTCCTTAAATGTGCCTTAGAATCAACCAGCACATTCCCAAACCCTTCACAAAGTCTCATCCAAATCTTTTTGCTGAGATGTTTCACCTTCCTTTGGAGTGCTTTCTCCCTTGCTACATATGATCTAAATAAATTACCTTTTGAACTACAGGTGCTCTGGTGGCTTTTGGTTGGTGAGCTTTAACAAGACATAGCACTGATTTGTTCAGTCAATCCTCAATTGTATTTTTTTAATATTTAACTTTTAGTTTGAGTTATAATTGTTTCCGATGTTTTTATTTTGAAAAAAACTCAAATCTATGTAAAAGTTGCAAGAACAATTGAATGAAGACTATGCTCACCAACTGAATTCACCAATTCCAAACATTTTGTCGTATTTACAGTATTAAACACCAACTAAGCCCTCATCTTATTTGCATTTGATAATGTTGAGCGCTCCTTCAATTCTTAAAACCCTCTATTTTCTTGACCCCTTTTTCACAGGATTTTTATGGCTATTCTTCTATGTCTCATCCTACACTTTGTTGTCAGCTTCGAGAGGCACAACTTTGTCTCTTCATCTGTTACCTGCAGGGGGTCATTAAAGGTTCATCCTAAACCCTTTCTTTTCCTGACTCCATGATCTGATTTCTAGTTTCTTAGTTTCAATCAACATTTATAGTCAGAAAAGTTTCAAATTTATATCTCTTCCTTTTCTATTTTTAGAGCCGTATACATGACTTCCAACCTTATATGTCTTTTAGAAATATCAAAGCTATGTCAAACTCAATAGGCATAAAACCAAACCCTTGATCTTCACCACCCATTTCTTGTCCTTGGTCATTGTTATCTACCACAGGGACCAGCGCTGTCATTCTTGCACTTAGAAAGGCCATTGACACCTTTCCTATTGATCCCTCTCTTATAAATCTGATAGATCTTTCCCACTGCCAAATACCAGCTTACTCTGTCTATCATGGTCTCCTTTGTTTTGGCCACCATCATCTCTTGCGTGGAACTACTGCAATAGGTTGCTAATTTGTCTACATGTGTTTTCTTTGGACACTTCCAACTCGTTAACTAAAATACAAAGGGAATAAACTTAAAGATTAAAAAAACCCAAACCCTGATCATTTCATACCTCTGCTTGGTCTAAAAGAAGATGCCATAATAAAGACAGAACTCTGTAATAGCATTTATAGGCTGTAATCTCCATCTTCAGACTGAACCACCCTTTTCCATTCCATTCTCTGTACACTCACCTCCTTAGGCTCCTCTGGGTTCCTTTTCTTAGGTTCCTTTCCCTATTTTTTCATAGCTCATCTCTTCACCAAGGTACTTCCTACTCATTTTTCATATCCCATGGCAATGGTCACTTCCAGGATGCCTATGTATGTAACAAATCACCCCATTTTATGTTTTTTGAGATACTATGTATTTCAGTTCTGCATCACTCATCACAACTGAATTTCATATCAATAAGGAATACGCACACCTACAAATCCAAACCAAATGAAGAAGCAACAACAATAGGAGTTTATTTGTCTCATAGACTAATGAGTCTGGAGCAAGGCCTTTCTGACCTCTCACATTACAACATCTGGAGGGCGTAGACTTTATTTTCACACCTGTCACTACAAAGTCTCATAATACATGTTGTACACCCATCCACATTTCACATTTATATTCCAGGCAAAAGCAGAAGTGGGAAGTTACATGCCAGTGGATTCTGCTTCTTTGTATTAGAAAAGCAGTTTCCTAGAAATTCCTAGCAGACTCCCCCTTAGATTGAGTTGGTCAGAATTCTGTTATAATTCTACCACTTACTGTGGTGGGAGCTGGGAAACAACAACGCAGAAAGATATTGGAAGGACTAACAGAATTATCTTGTGGATTTATATTATTTTTTAAAATGTTTGTTTTTGAGAGAGAAAGAGAGAGAAAAAGTGGTCAGGGGTGGGGCAGAGAGAGAGGGGGACAGAGGATCCCAAGTGGGCTCGGTGCTGACAGACAACCCAACGTGAGTCTCGAATTCATGAACTGTGAGATCATGATCCGAGTCGAAGCTTAACCAACTGAGCCACCCAGGGCCCCATGGATTTATATTATTTATGAAGTTATTTCACTGATATTTGCCTATCCCACTAGAATAGACTTTAAGCTCCTTCAGAGCAGGGATCATTTGCATTTCACTTGTACCAAGTAGTCGATTGATACAAATTGAATATAAAGTGAAAAAGGTTTTATTTATAATTTGAATTAGTAAAAAAAAAAAAATGCCTGTGTTGGTCAAGGAGGGAATACCCAGGGGTATCTAGCATCCATTCTAATGTCTTATAGTTTCAAAGCCTTTTTTCAGACAGAACAAGGGATAACACTGGAGCTCTTTAGCTCAAATTCTCAGCTGCATGTGCTGCTTGCATATGTGAGTTCAGTATAAAGTTTTGGTTTTAATCTTATGGAAAAATTTAAAAGACTAATTTTAAGGAATTATGTTTTCAGTGTTTTCAATGACGATTTCAAGCTTTAGGTTTTGGTATTGTCTGATGAAGGCAAGTAATGCATCTTCGGAGACTACATGTGCACACAAGTTCCTGAAAGGGAAAAATTAATTTTAGTTACTGATATGTGCATAAGAGCAAAAGAAATGGGTCACACAAATAATCTTTCGGGTATATTTTCTATCAATATTGCAAAGGGCATAATGGGGGAATCCTTATAATTACTGTCTATTAGACATAGCTACATTGTAACAACTTTTCTAAACATAATTGATATAGTTTATAAATCTAACATGAAGTTGAGATACATGCATATAATTGAATGTAACACAGAAATTAAAAATACACATATATGCACTGATATGAAAATAAGTGTCATAGGGGCTCCTGGTTGGCTCAGTTGGTTAAGTGTCCAACTCTTGATTTCGGTTCAGGTCATGATCTCAGTTCGTGAGTCTGAGCCCCACATCAGGCTCTCTGCTGTCAGCACAGAGTCTGCTTGGGTCCTCTGTCCCCATCTCTCTCTGCCCCTCCCTCGCTTGTTCTCTCTATGTCTCAAAATAAATAAGTAAACTTAAAAAAAAAGAAAATAAGTATCATAAATTAATACATTCAGAAAAAGAAAATTGGAGAACAATGGCCGAAAGCCTGTTGGAGATAATATTTTTTTTTTAAATGCGCAAAGGAAAAAAATGAAAGTAGATGAAATCATTGTACTTTTAGGAAATAAAACAAACATCCATTTACACAAGGCATTACCAGTCATTTTTCTGTTAATATTCTGATAATAAATATGTTAGGCTTTGTGGACCATAATGTCTCTGTTCCAACTACTCAAATCTGCCAACATGGAGGCAGTGCTTGTCTTTGCCATAGACAAGACACAGATGGACAGGTCTGTGTGACAATAAAACTTTATTTGCAAAAACAGTCACAGACAGGATTTGTATGGTATCAGAGCCCCCGATTTATCCAAAGAGAAACCATTGGTCAGTTAGTAAATTGGTTAAAATATACCAAATGAAACAAAATGAGAAACTGTGTTCATTGTAAAGGCAAGAATAAAAGGGAAACTTGAGCTGCTGGCATCCAAACTCAAAACATTTGTGACACAGAATAAAAGACTCTTCATTTTCATTATGTTTTGACTCAGAATTTCTAACTTCTAGATTTTATGCTAAGGAAATAATTCACAGCTTTCTGTATCTAAAGCTTAATTAATTAATTAATTAATTTTTATGGATTCTGCATTTGACAAAATGGAAGAGAGAAAAGAATGAAAGTAAAACATGACTGATTTAGAAACTTATTTGGGAGGTTTTTTGGGAGTATTTTCCAAAAATTCTGTGTACATTTGGAAATTTTATTCCTAATATATTAACAGCAAAAAGTCTTTTTTTTTTTTTTTTTTTTTGAGAAAGACAGAGAGAACCCAATTGGGGAGGGACAGAGGGGAGAGACAGAGAATCTTAAGCAGATTCCAGGCCCATCACGGAGCCCGATCTCATGGCTGTGAGATCATGATTTGAGCTGAAATCAAGAGTCCGACACTTAACCTACTGAGCTACCCAGGTGCCCCTAACAGCAAAAGGTCTTAAAGATTTGTCTCTTTAGTTTAAAATAGTCATAGCAATTAATACAGATATCTCTGCTTTGATATGTTATTTCAATAAAGCAAATTCATCCTTTCTGTAAGTTATGCAATTTTAGTTTCCTGATCATCTTACATGGGCAAAATGATGGACTAGCTTTTTTTTCTTTGTTTATATAAAGAAGACCATAAAAACAATAACAAAAAAAAATAACTGAAACATGTTTATCTTGAAATTTTTAAAACAGCATTTTCTGATTGATATCTTGCTTAGTTGATGGACTCTGCAAGATGCACTAAATTTTGTATGTGTGCGAAATTGTATCCCGATGACCTATATGTGACAATAGTTAGCAAAAAAAAAAAAAACCCTCATAAAAAACAAACAGAACACTGGATAAATCCATTTCATACATGTGGATTTTATTTACTGCTCCCTAATGGGCAAGGTTGTTCAAGCACAGAAAAGCCTGTTTCTTACTTCTTCACACGAAAAAGAGAAGCACTGTTCCTCTTCAGTGTACTTCTAAATTCAGAATCATCTTGGGTTAACAGGGTTACCATTTCTGGGCCAACTGTCAATCTGGGGCGTCTGAAACTTCAGGCACCTAGAGTCAATGTTAGCTTGTTAAGCCATTCCTACAGTCTATGATGGTAGGTGCTTTAGTTACTGAGCCTTCAAACCTTCACAGTATTCTACTTTCATTAAAAAAAATGTTTCTCTACATTTCCTCTTAATATCAGTGCCCTAACAGCATGAATTGCTAGAACTATGATTAGATATAGTAACCTTGTCTTTCCTGATGCCGACCAATTGACCTCCAAATAGCAAAGGGAGATCTGAAAAATAATCCTCCTCAAGTTCTCACTTCTATGGTTGCCTTAAGTTCTTTTCTAAGCTGAAAGTCACAATGAAAGGTCAAAACTAGATATAAGGTATACTAATGAAATATACCTGTGTTCAACCAAAGCTATATTACATGAGGTAAAAAAAAAATGACAATAACATGCTGTCCTATCTAAATAGGGGATGGAGGTGAAGCTTTGAGAAAAAACAGAAATTTGAAATGACACATTTGATGAAGGTGTTTAAATATCAAGCAGTATGTTCCAAAATGCACATATTAATGAATCCCTATCTTTAAATATCTAAGATAATTATACTTTTTTTATACTTATTTTTTTTTTTAATTTTGAGAGACAGAGAGAGAGAGATAGAGCCAGAGAGACAGAGAGAGAGAGAATCTCAAGTAGACTCCATACTAAGCACAGAGCCCAATGCTGGGCTTGATCCTATGACCCTGGGATCATGACCTGAGCTGAAATCAAAAGTTGGATGCTCAACCTCCTGAACCACCCAGGCAATCCACGATACTTATACTTTAAATTTCATGTTTAGCTGGCATATACTAGGGGAAGGATCACATTTATTTAAATTTTGACAGGGGATAACTGTACCTAATATATAACTGTGGCTTCAGGTATATAACCAGAAACATTTTTCTGTTAAAAACTTTTTTCTTGATACTGCTTTCTGGACCTTATGTGGCTATCTGCAAGACTTTTTATTCCTTACTACACCAGGAACACATGAGTAAATTGAAGAATGACATTGCAGAGCCATGACAAGCCTCTCAACCAACCCCTGCTGACATGAATTATGAGGGCCATTATGGGAGCTCTGAGGTGAGAGTGAGAAACCTTAAGGGTTTGATATTTAGTGAAATGTTTAGAAGTTTGGATGTCAGTATTTCTTTATTAGAGTTTTTAAACTTTTTCAAACATATCTAGGACAAAAATTTCTGATAAAAATGATCTACAGTGCTGTTGCGGCTTTTATCTTTGTCCTTTTGAAGTGAGTTGAAAAATGAGTTATTTTTCATCAAAAATAATGTTTAAGTAAAATTTAGTATTCAAAGACTAGACAAATTAAAACTCAGAATATAGCTTTAATTTTTTAAATTTTTTTAATGTTTATTTCTGAGACAGAGCATGAGTGGGGGAGGGGCAGAAAGAGAGGGAGACACGGAATCAGAAGCAGGCTCCAGGCTCTGAGCTGTCAGCACAGAGCCCAACACGAGACTCGAACTCACAAATAATGAGATCATGACCTGAGCCAAAGTTGGTCACTTAACCGACTGAGCCACCCAGGCGCCACTAGCTTTAATTTTTGATAGTGCATTCTTTGGTGGGTAGTTAAAAAACATTTGAGTTCATGTGATCAATACCATGTTTACATATATATTGTATTAGAAATGCAGATGAAAATCAAAACATACTAAAATCCATGTACTGCATATGTGATACTCATAATTAAAATTGAATCCCATAAATATTCACCTAATGGAGAATATTAACTGGAGCAGACCAGATTTTGCAATATTGGCTCATCAATACTTCTTCCAGTAATGTTGAAAGTTGCTTCTAGTATTGTCGAAATTAATTATGACTCTTGAATTATTTAAGAATGTGTCAGGGAGTAGTCTATATATTTTGGGTGATTATTTCCACCATTTCTCTGGCAAAGAAGCTGCCTCTGCATACATTCCTTCTGAGAGTGATATTTTCCCCTAAGAATTATATATTTAGAGGTTATCTTATATGTATTGTTATCCTTTAAAAAGTTGTGAGCAACTTACTAGAGCTTTTTCTTTAAAGTTTATTTATTTTTGAGAGAGAGAAAGAGACAGAGCAGGGGAGAGGCAGATAGAGAGGGAGACACAGAATCTGAAGCAGGCTCAGAATCTGAAGCGTGCGGAATACTGTGTTGGTTATTAAATTTCCAGGTAGTATTTGTGAATTGGAAAAAAATCTGAACTGTTTTTAAAAAAAAAAATTTTAATGTTTATTTTTGAGACAGAGGCAGAGTGTGAGCAAGGGAGGGGCAGAGAGAAAGGGAGACACAGAATCTAAAACAGGTTCCAGGCTCTGAGCTGTCAGCACAGAACCCGATGTGGGGCTTGAACCCACAAACTGCAAGATCATGACCTGAGCTGAAGTCGGATGCTCGACCGACTGAGCCACCCAGGTGCCCCTGAGCTGTTTTTATCTACCATTAACGAAGATAATATGGTGTAACATCTTTAGTGCACACAGTCTACAGCTACTGCTTAAGGTAATTAAAATAATGATTTCTATTTTGCCTTCAGGTTTAGGAGCGCAATTTACGGATAGCATAAGTCACAATAAGTCTCTAGGTATTTCCTCCCTGATTATTTTTTCCCCCTTGCTCTGCTTAGAGGTGGGGTAGGGCTTTCCAGACCAAACTTTCCATGGAGTAAAGATAAATCCACTCCCACCTGAATGTAATTATTTGCATTGTCTGTGTGTACATCAGACTATTTGAGATAATTAAGGCATGGTGGGAAAAGAAACGGATTTAGAAACAAAGAGTTTAGGTCCTAGTCCAGGGACCTTTGGGCAGGAAATTTCATCCATTTGATTTTCATTGTTTTTCATCTACATAATGAGAGGATTGAGTTAGGCTACTCTAAATTTCCTGTAAACTTTTACATTCTAGGGTTCTACAGGAAATAGCAAATTACTTTTTACTGCTGATGGCTTAACTATGTTCGTTATGTAGTCCTAGGATCTTGAATATAAAAACATGCAAGGGCCATGATATGCATAGGGAATATTTATTTTTCCTACTCAATAAGAGTTTGGAAACAATGTTTAGAATCTTGAGAAGTCAAAGACATTCTAAAGATTCCATGTATTTTCCTGATATTCTAAGAAGGTATATACATATTTGTCTCAAAATATTTATATATAATCCTGAATGGATCATCAACCATATATACACACTTCTCTATTTCTTCATCTGTCAGATTATGGAGTGGGGCAGAGGGAAATGTGAAAAGCACCCAGGGGGATAGATGACTTCAATTGTCTCCTTTCTATTTAATGACTTTTGCTTCTATTATGTCAACCATTTTTTTCCTCCACAGTTTTCATTAAATTCTCCTTAAAACTTTTAGTTGTTTTGACCTTTTAGACCATGTGGGTGCAATTACCCAAGCAGTGCTCTGATAACCTAAAGCATAATGCTACCTCACTGACTCTCTCACTGGCAATCATTTGTATCAGTGTAGGAAGAATAAAAAGTTCCTTAGATGGGTAACATTGCCTTTGTGCCAATTGCCTCGGTCTTTTAAAGATTAACATTTAAGGGTAAGGAAATGTTTTAAGCGAGGACACTGAGCAGGTTTTATTGTAATTAGTTTCTATATTCAGATTAATTCATGGGTTCATTGTCAACTACAGAAATGCCCGGACTAGATAAAGTAATCCATCCCTCGGGAAAGAATTAATTCAAAGTGTCATGGATATGAACACAGAAAGCACATGGAGAAAAATATTCAGTGTGATGGGGGGAAGGGTGAGAGGGAGAAAAGGATTTATCTTTAGTCTATTTTATTTTAATCCTGTAATGTCTTTGTATTATTTATCTACTACGTGTTTGAGAGACCATTATTTTTGTTGTTTGTTTTAAAATCATTGCTCTTTAGATATTTTGATTAGTGTAAGTCACTTGGGAAACAAGTTTATATGATGGAGGGGGAGGGACTTTATCTTTCCCCTCTTTTATTTTAATCTTGGAATAACTTTGTATTTTTATATATTTGGGAGTCCTCCTTTTTTTTGTATTTTTAAACATCTATTGTTTACCCATTTTGATCAAATGTAAAACATGTGGAGGAAAGATCGGAGAGGTATAGGGAAGGAAAATGTCTATACTGTTTTAATCCCGGAATATCCTTATATTTTTGCCTATATGTCTAAGAGGCTATTATTTTTTAATCACCGCCCCCCTTTTTGTTAGCTATTTCATCAAATGAAACACATTGCTTCTTTGATTTGTGCTTCTGTTGAGCCAGAAATAATTAAAAAGCAATTCCATTCCTTGGAGAAATACAGTCCGCTTTTACAGCACATCCCTGTGGCCTAAAACAAGCAAAATAATGTGCTACAACCAGAGACAATTTGAGTGGTGCTTAGAAAGATGTTCATCTTCACAATCTATTATTTCTTTTCAAACAACTATCTTTTCGCCACACACATCCTGACAGCCTAATGAGTATGAATTTTTTTTTACCCTGTTTTCTTCTATCTGCTTAGTCTAAAGAACCAATGACTCCTGTGCCAAGACTGATATCTGATTGAGAAGTCACTGCCCTCGCTCTTATTTGGATGAGAGTTTGAAAAATTTGAGCTTGTTTGTTTTACTACTTCTGCATCTTCCACTTGTGTTGACTTTGAGATTTGAAGCATTTGTTCTCAGCATGGGTTCAGAATCTTTAGCAGAGCTGCTCAGAGTTGTCTGGTACCAAACAGAAATCACTAGTTCTTTTGAACAAAGCATATGAGTCTCAAAGGGTACAAATTGAGTTCACATTTTTTGACAATAACCTTTAACTGCCTTAAGTACCGGTAGAAGCAGTAGAGACATTGCTGAGAACAGAAAAGATAACTAGAAATTTTAGAAAGACATTTTTTCATGGTTTGTAATATTTTTAAATCATTATTCGCAATGTGTATTTGTAGCAGGATATATTGCCTTCGGAGATTTGGGAGTACCTGTATTTTGAAAGAACCAAAATATGTTCTCCTGAATCTTCCTTACAGTCAAGTTTGCATATTTGGAATTCAATCATACTTGTTTGCTGCAGGTTCCCAATTTCAGATTTAGTTAATTGGAAATTAATTGGACCCTTTTCTCCAAACTAAATAAAGACATGGCTTTGTATTTGCATTTTACTTGTTTGTTTTTTGTATTTCATGTGTCTGCACCTGCAGCTTCTTCTCTTCATTCCAGTTGTTTGTTTAGTTGGTTGGGTTTTTTTGAACAAACTCAGCTGAACCTGATAATTTGGGTGAAATTATAGGTGCTAAATAATGATAGGAAAATGTTTAAATTGCAGACCCTACAGGAATTCTTTCCTTTCATATTAGGCTTACCGTAAACACAATAAATTTGTATCTCTTATACATATACTATGCTCTAAAATGCTCACCATCAATAGCCAGGTGGCTTTTAAATTTGCTCTTTTAACAGGTTGTTGGTGATTGAACAAGAAATTTTTGCATGAGGAAACAATTCAGAAAATTTCTCATAAAAATTTATTTTAAAATAGTCTTCCTTTGGGGGATGGCTGGGGGGCTCAGTCAGTTAAGCATCTGACCTCAGTTCAGGTCGTGATCTCACCGGTTTGTGGGTTGGAGCCCCGCATCAAGCTCTGTGCTGACAGCTTGGAGCCTGCTTCAGAGTCTGTGTTTCCTTCTCTCTCTTTCTCTCTCTCTCAAAAATAAATAAACATTAATTTTTTTAATTAAAAAAACAAAATGTGACAAATACAGATGAATTTATAAACAAACAAACAAAAAAAGTAAGGCTCCTCATTTAATCCTGCACCTGTATGGGCACAAACATGTTTGGATAAATTTCAAAATAGATTCTCTAAAATATTGTTCATTCCTTCAGTATATTGATGCTGATAAACAATAATCTTTACAAAAACTCAGTTCTTGATTCTATAAACAGATTATGCCTCCTGATTTTATTCCCAATAAATAATATTTATAGAGCTCTGCATAGTCTATGAAATCACATTTTGAGTTTAAAAATGGGTCTCAAAAATCTTTAACTCCGATCCGGGCAAATGTATTGTTGACTTCCCCCTATAACCTCATTTTATTTAATTTACTTAGAATTAGGTTAATTACTTTGGCTTGCCTATGGAAATAAAAGCACTTGCATACTTCATGGGGGTGCCATGTAATTAATGTATTGAAATGTGGATTAAATAATACTGGAGTGATTCCAGTAACTGAAGTATTTATATAATGGTTACTTTGCCCTGTATGTATGCACAAATACAATCTCAGGGGATGCATCAGTACTCATTAGTGGCTGTTTAAAAGCTCTCTTTGGTACCCAAAGAGAACTCGTGAGAGGAGATGAGTATACTGGGTTGACACCCATAGCAGATGTGCACTGATTGTGAACCACTGAACCCTTAATAGCTGGTAAAATTCAGAGATGCCTCAACTACATCTTACTTTAGTGGATTATGATCAAACAACACACAGTGTTGAGTGGACTTCCTCCTGTATAAAATGCATACTGAAGGGAAAATGGTTTATTTTGCAATGCTATTCTAATTAGGTAAGTACTAATGACAGCAATCCAAAGACAATAATGTAACACTTTACCGCTCTCAGAGTCTGTTTAACACATTTATAACAGAGGAATTGGTAGATGAAGACTATCAATTGTGGAGAACAAAAGAAGCCTCCACTTTGAGAAAGAAACCTCAGGAATGCTTTTAAGGTACCCTTTGCTCTTTGGAAAAGAGAGAGAGTGATTAACACATTTCCTGCTAAATGCAACTGCTTTCATTTAAAAATAATTAGAAAGGAAAGCAAGAAACAATCATTGTTGTGTTGTTTGATACAACTGAGTAATTGTATGTACTAATAGAAAACTCCTTGGCAGTGTAGAAAAGCCATTGGCTTTAGAGTGAGATACTTAAGTTTGAGTTTCAGCTCAGCGTTTTCTCTCTCTGTGACTAATAGACAAGACATTTAACTTGTCTGCACTGTTGTTCCCTTATGCATAAAATGGGGATGATAGTATCATAAATATAGGGCTATTCTAGGAGTTAATATAATATTTAAAAAAGTTTTGCATGAGCTATAATGCATATTTAACACGTGCTCTTTTTTGTTATTATAAACTTAAGCCACGTTGGAATCCTGCACGTGGACAGTTCACATTCATCTGGTGGAAATTCCATTTATTACTTAGAAATATGCTTCAGAATATTATTTTCTTATGTTTGGAATCACATGATATTATAGATAAAAACAACAACTCTGGTCATTGGGCATCTTCATTTTACAAATGAGGACATTAAATACAAGAAACGTCTAACTGATTTGTTTTAGGTCCCTTAAATAATTACTGACCAAGAAGACTGGAATGAACATCTATCTCTTAACTTCCTGGCCAATGTAAATTTTCTGCAGCTGACATTCAAGAAATGGTTATTCTGTCAGTTCTCTGAAGGAGCTTTTTCATCAGACCTTGATAAGTCTTGACTGATTTGCAAATATAACAAAACCAAGACCATAAAATATGATTTTAAAATGCCAATATTTAAGCAGAAAGCCAATATTAGATATAAATAGGGTAAGCTAATTAAAATGAAAACTTCTGAAGTTGTTACTTCAATTCTGACTTCCAAATGTTTGTAATTTTTATATATTTTTATTTTGAAAAGAAGCATCTTTTCTAATTTCAGGTTTAGAATGTTCTGACAATGGTAGTGAAATTATATCTTACAGTCTGCAAAGATTTCTAACTTGAAAACTTTTCTGCTTTGAATGGAACCTCTTTTTTATGTTTTCAAGACTGACTCATTATGAATATTCATTTTTCTTTTAAGGAGTGTGCATCCAAGTCTGGGCAGGGTAAGAAACTACCAGTGGTGCAACACCCAACAATGAAAAGTATGAGAAACAAGGGCCACATTCACAAGAATACCAACAGGGAGTTTTCTGCCTGCTGTCTTGAAGAGTTGTCATTGGCTACACAGTTGAGTGGATGGGTTAGAGAGAGAAATATTCTAGTCTTAAATATACTTTGAAATCCCTACTGAACGACGAAAAATACATTTCTTGATTGCACAACTTCTAGAGTCTTCATAATACAGGTGTATATTATGACTCTCTGAAAAGGGGAAATTATACAATAATTTTTCCATTGAGTATCACTTCTAGGCATAGCTATTCCAAGACATGGGCACCACAACAGATATTTTAGAAAAGAAGGTTGCAATGAAGTAAAGGAAGACTGTGTTTTGTTATCTTTTATATTCTTCCACTTCTGATTCCAAAAGTCCCATTCCATTTTCTGTTATCTATTAGGGCAGTACTATTCTTAAAATGTTTTGGTACTTTCCATAAGAAGGAGTGAAGACAGGTATTTTTTGATAGACTGTCGCTAAGCTTTTCTTTCCTCTAATACTGGTAATGTCATTTGAACAGATTATTGTTATATGTCCTTAAAGGATGAAGGCAAGAGACTTTGTTAAAATAAGATGAAGTACAAGTTTGAGTGAAATGAATTTTTGAAGAGAAACACACAGTAGATAACCTTCTGAAGCTCAAAAAAGCATCATAAGCGAAATCTAATTTATTGCAAGTTCTCTAAAGAGTTCAGTTGCAGATGCAAATGGCTATAGCAATGAAGTATTTTTTTTTTAAGTTTTGCACAGACTGTTTATTTTTCCCATAAGTAAGCAAAAATAATTCACCATTGTCATACTGAAATTAATACTTCGTATTGAGAATATGTTTTAAAGGGGAAAGAAGGGGGGGGGGACTTGAAATAAGGTGACGAAACAGTCCAGCCCGAATAACATATTCATGAGTTTTTCTTAGGACATACACTAAGTATAAGGTTGTATGAAAATAATTGGTGCACTTTTTGAAGAATTTAAGTTTTAGACTTTGGAAAGCAGCTATGCTCACCAGTATACCACCAATGCAAATTTTTGACTTTTAAAATAAATCTGTTAACATTTTCTTTTTTTCTCCTCAGCTATGATTAAATAAGTTATTTCATAAATATCAGTAAGGCAGATAAATATTAATACATGCAATATTTTAAATAAACTGGAGCATTGTTTAGGACTTGTGCCAATAAAATGACTAAATCTTTAAGAACATAAAGTAGAGCATATGCATTTGAATTCTTGCCTTATTCTCCAATATGGTCACCTATTCCTACAATGAAATATATATAAATATATATTATATATATAAATATATAAATATATATAATGTGTATATATATATATATATTACATTATGGATATCTCTAGGACCTTTGTGGTAATAAATCTCCACTTTTTAAAAATACTGTACTCAGTATAAATCTATATATAAACTTTGTGATATTGACTTTTTGAAATAGCAATTCAATGGGTCAGATTTAAATATTTTCAGTGAAAGAGTATGAGAATATCCACCAACTATTTGTATGACCTCCTATTTCTCATCACTATGGTCTCAAGTCAGATGTTATCCTCTCATAGGGCCCCCTAAGGTAGCCACAGCCTCATCACTCTCTAATGTTATTATTCCCAAGTATATTTTCTTCATAGCAATTACTATAGCAACTGCCTTTTTATAATTTATTGACATTGTTATATGTTAATGGTGTTGATATATATGTTATTGGCATATTTAATTTCTTTCTGTACACCCTAGTTGTGGGATGCACAAAGGTACATGGTAGATGCTCAATAAATGAGGATCAAGTCCATGTTTTCTTTTGGATTATAAAGAAAAATGTATCTGTGAAGGGATGTAATTGAATTTATCTTTGAATATTACAGGGATGGAAGGTAATCAACACCAAGAATTAAAAAAAAACTTAATTGGTAATAAGATTACAAGTAGTAAAGAGTCAAATTAATATAGACCCCAAATGTCTATTTTTATAAAGAAGATGTGGTATGTGTGTGTATGTGTGTGTGTGTGTGTGTGTGTGTGTGTATAATATATTGGTATATAATATGTGTATATATATATATATATATATATATATGTATATGTATATTACTCAGCCATCAAAGGAATAAAATCTTTCAATTTGCAACAACATGGTTGGAGCTAGAGTGTACTATGCTAAGCGAAATAAATCAGTTAGAGACAAATCCTTACGATTTCACTCCTATGTGGAATTTAAGAAACCAAATAGATGAACATAGGGGAAAGGGGGAAAAAAAAGAGAGGGAGGAAAATCATAAGAGACTTGAATGTAGAGAACAAACTGAGGGTTCCTGGAGGGCAGGTGGATGGGGGGATGGGCTAAGTGGGTGGGCACTTGTTGGGATGAGCACTGGATATTATATGTAAGTGATGAATCACTGAATTCTCCTGAAATCAATATTATACTTTATGTTAACTAACTATAATTTAAATAAGAAAGTTGAAACAAACAAAATTAATATGTGGATTCTAGAATTTTATGAAAATATTTATCTTCTTGTTTTATAGGTCTAACCTAATCAGGCATTAAGATAATGATTACCTAAGATCATCAAACTTCGTTTTTTAGATCATGAAAATATATCTACAGATTAAATTTTCCTATAACTGGTTAGTTAAATTAGGTTAAAAATAAATTAGGAGCATTGTTTAGTATTTGTGCCAATAAAATCTTTAAGAACATAAAGTAGAGCATATATATTTGAATTCTTGCCTTACTCCAATATGGCTACCTATTCCCACAATAAATAAATATATATATGTATTTTATATGTATATATATATATATGTATTTTATATGTATATATTTATATATATATATATGTATGTATTTAAATTAAGGATATTAAGTTATGGATATCTAGTTAGTTCCATCCTGCCCACACACAGCCTGCACAGGCATATTTTAGACAGTTATAAGATACTATGGAAAATATGCAGATGTATCAGTTCAAGTATATATTTCTCATGGGAAAATATTCTAAAATTAATTCTGCATTAATAGACAATTGTTCTAATCTTCAGCAAAGATGATGTAAGGGTTTTCTATATCCAGGCTTTGTATTATTTATTTCAAATGTTTCAGTGACTAACACAGTCTCTGCCTTCTAGAGACTCAAAATAGTGAACAATGTAGATAAATGAAATAGTCTGTTAATGTCTCTGGGTATACTGAATGTGACTGACTGAACTGCAAGGATTAACAGGTAAATTGGCAGTCCTAGCTAAAGAGTTGAATATACCTCTTTCAAAAATTGATAGATAAGGCTGACAAAGTACAAATTAGGAAATGATTGAATAAATGATTATACACTCTACACCCAAACACACACTCTTTTCAGGTCTTCACAAACTTTTATCGTACGCCAGGGCAAAAATAATCCTTAAAACATTTTTAAAACTCAACACCATATATCTCAGTAAAACTGAAAACTAATAACTAAAGGAAATTGGAAAAATTCCTATCACTAGAAATTAGATAATATAGTATTAGGTAATGATTTTATTAAAAAAGAAGTCATAAGAAAAAAATATGACCTAGAACAGAATGATCTTTAAGAGTATTCATCAAACATTGCGAGACATAGAACAGTATTTAAAGGGAAACTTATAGTTAAAATATGTTTGCCAAGAAATGAGAGAGATTGATCCACATTCTTTTCCATCTCAGTGAAGGGCACTTCCATGTTTCCATTTGCTTGATCCATTTCCTTGTATTTTTATTCTTCCATTGCATCTCATTCACGGCACTCCTTTTTTTTCTCAAACTTTCCATTCAATCATTCAGCAAATCGTTTTGGTTTTGCTCTCACCCCAGGCTGAGCCATTATCCTCTCCTCTCCTCTCCTCTATGCATTATTTCAGTAGCCATTTACCTAGTACTCCTTCTTGTCTCCCTTTCTTTCTTTCATTTTGGTTGCACCATGTCATGTAAAAAACCCTGGTTAAATTTAAGTTCATATCAGTCCTGCTTAAAATCCTTGAGTGGTTTCTACCAATCTTAGAGTGAGATAAAAATTTTTTAGCAATGACCTGAAGCTTCTACATGCTTTTCCATCACCTCCTTACTTTTCCAACCCCAAACTCCTCTGGCCTCTCATTTTTTCCATGTCAGTCACACTGGCCTTCTTGCTATCCCTACCCTTTGTTACACACTCATCTGCTTTGGGCCTCTGCACTGCCTCTTCTGTATTGCTGGCCTTCTCTTTTTCCAGAGAAACAAATGGTTTCCTCCTTTACTTCCTTCAGGTCTTTACCTTAATGATAAAATTTCAGTGAGTATTTTCCTATACGACTCTGAAATTTCACAAACATATCTGTTACTACCTATTCCCTTTCCCTACTTTATTTTTCTTTTGGATATCTATCACTATCTAACATAAGCTACACATACTTACTTATTTGTTTACTATTTGTGTCCTCCACTAAAACATAAGTCCCATAAGGGCAGAGATTTTTTTTGTGTGTGTGTATTTTGTTCACTGTTGGCTTTCCAGTGCTTAGAACAGTGCCTGGAACTCAACAAATATTTGTTAAATAAAAGATGAGTAAACTGGGCAAAGATAGAGTCTTTATTCAGAGGGACTTTAATCTGTTTTGGAAGGAATTATCTTCAGTGGATGATTTATTTAACTTGAACCTTTAGCATTGTATCACACGAGGAACATTTGCTAAGACCCAGTCAGAAATAAGTATACATCAATATAAGAAATGGTTTTATTGAATTTGACTTATGAGGCCGGAAGTAAGGAGCCTCTAAATTTCCACACTAAAATCTGAGATTCTATTATGGCATTCAAAAATTCAAATCATACATAAGATTAACTGCAAAAATTCCATCTCTGCCTTCAAATGCCCTCAACCCACAGGGCTGTTTATTACTTGAATTTTTCAAACCAGTAAAAATTTTGTATTAAAAGGATTTGTGCTTGATAAGACCCTAGGTAGACTTTTTGAATGTTAATTCCAATTACTTTACTAACCTTGCCAGATTTTTATTATTTTCATTGTAATTTTCTTGTTTGTGTATAAACTAACCTAATATTCTTCAATAAAAATCTGGCACTAGAAGAGTAAGACATATTTTCTAGAATACAAAGTAGATAAAACTTGTTTTTAATTTGTCAGTAACTCATGGATAATCATTAATAAACGATTGCCTTTCCCTTAAAGCCTCAGAAAGTTTTAAGTATCTTTATATAGAAAAGTACTGTATGGGCATTAGAAAGACTCTCTCCTTTAATACAAATAGACATTGCACACAAAAATAAGACCTTTTGTTATTTATATTTGCTACTTGTAATTAAAGTTATGAGACTTATTAGGCACTCCATACGTGATATTTTTGATATGTATAAAATTTAAATTTTTATTTGGTAAATGTTGAGGGCCCCCTCAGACTTCTAACAGTAAAAAATAAATAGTACTAAATATTAGTAATCTTTTATGACTTTAAACATAATTATCTCTGTGAACATTCTTGTATCTCTTTGGCAATGAGGGGCAGGTAAGGACATAAAACATGTCTAGGTTTATGCTACAACACTTATATTTCATAACTTTATGGAAACAGGGAAACATGGGACAAGCACATACATGATTTTTTTCAAAGTCAATAAATAATTATGGTGAGAATTTTAGATCATACTTACCCTAATGAACAGGGAATTTTACAGAGCATTAAAAAGAAGGGCAAATCAGTGAATCAATAATTACCTTCTCATATAATAGTCAGCTTGTTGTGATATATTTCGATGTATGGATAAAACTTGAGAAATGATAATGAAACTAAAACTTCTGCATTTTTAAAAATTATTGAGACTCCTATGAGGATAATTCTCCCTCCCAGTTAAGAAAAATACACCAAAAATGTTTTCAGATTTACCAACCCCCTACAATGACTTAAAATTGAAAATTCTTTTGGATATTATTTACCTTGTGAACTATTTGGAAAACCTGTCAGCATTCAAAACTATAATTTGAATGGCGGAGATTCAACAAAACCAATAATACTACAGAAGAAATGGCAGAGAAGAAACTCCGAATATCCTATGACATCATTAAAATATGTGCAGGAGAAATTAGAAGAACTTATTTTGTTTGGTTTCTCTCTTTGTAGAAGGCAATGCAAAACAAAACAAAACAAAACAAAGGTCATAGTTAATATTAATGTAATTGTTCAGCAATATAGCTTACCAAATATTTTTATAAACATTTCTTGCACATAATCTTCACACCTGACCTTGTTGCAAAGATTAAATCTGTTTTCTAGAAAGTGAAACAGACATGTAGAGTTGGAACAAAAGAGTCCAGATCACACATCAAGTAATGGGGTGGAGAACCATGACCACCAATAATTCTCCCACTTGCTCAATTAACTGACTGAGCTTCTAATAGCGAGTGTTAGTACCCACTGTGAGCCAGCTTCTGTGCTATTGTGTGGTGTATAGTGTGAAGAGACAGACATGGTCTATGTTACAGTGGAATTTAGAGGTAGGCAACCAGAATTCCTAATTTTCCTCTGTACCATTCTTTCTTATACTGATTACATCGAATCTCTCATATTAGAAAACCATTTGAGTCATGAAAAATAGAGAGCAATCCTCTTTAATAAGCAAAAGATATTAAATTTTTATGAAAAGGGATATACTTCAAAAATTCCATTCATCAAATATATCTATGAGTTGAGCATTTACCTGGGTGCTGGGGAGAAAGGGATGAATAAAACAAGAGCCCTTTGTTAGACACTAATGGGAAATACAGAATAACTTGAATGCCAAAAGAAAATACAAGTACTTTCCTATGGGAGGGTAGAGGACTATGAGTTTCTCATGTTTACATCCTTGGTTCTTAGCAAAGTGCCACATGGTAATACTTTAAGAAGAATTTGTGGAATTAAAGAAAGTAGCACTAACTTCTGAATAAGGGAGCTAGGGAAGATCTTAAGGAAAAGGTGGCATATAAGGTGGCACCTAAAAATGAAAGATTAAAATATCATCTCATCTATATCTAGAACTACTAGAGTAAAAAGCTAACTAACCAGAGGTAGTTGGCTTATTTAACTTTCAAAGTAAAATGTCTCAAATTCCTACATTGCCCATAATCTAATAAACAACACAATACATGAATGATGTTATCTCCTGAAAGCAATAAGGGAATGTCTGTAAATCTTAGAAAGTTGATTGACTTATAATATGAAGTTTAGGCCCATTATCCAGCAGGTGTGAAGTTGTATATTTTTTAAACCACATGAAATCGCCTGGTTAAATTCAATGACCATAGAGACTTTTAAATGTGTTTTCTAATTTCAAAATTTAAAACAATTTTAAAGTTTCTACTTTATATATATATATATACCATATATATATATATATATATATATATATGGTATATATATATATCTCAAGCTTTTGTGTGTGTGTGTATATATTCATATATATATATGAAACCCCTGCTCATTGAGATATATGATTTTGCTTATGAGATTGAAGACTTGAAAACAATTTTAATGTCTTATATTCCCAAAATGTTTCATAGCAAACTTTTCCGTACTGATTCTCAAATACAGAAGATATTAGCAATTATAAATTTGAACATGATAGAAAGCTGATTAGAAGTAGTCGAACTTCAATTCTTCAGGAGGATTTCTACAACTAAAAAAAGTCAGTTAGTTTGTTGTGTTTCTAACAGCACTTAACTTTGAATACTATCAGCCTTAAAGTGGTTTGGTTTTGTTCCATTTATGATTATAGTGAAAGATTATTTTCCCACAATTGCTTTGTCCATTTTTTTGCTCAAAACTATTAAGTGGAATAGGGTGATAAAACTGCTCAATTTCAACAAAGACAATCTAGCGGTTTTAGATGAAGAAGCTGAGAAATAACTTGGGCAGAAACATCTGTAAGTTTGTCATAAAATTGTGAGCATTCAGAATCTGACATTCCAAAGAGGCCTTGGTATACATGGAATAAAGAAATTATCCAAGCACGAGCTCACTGCTCACTTGTCTTCAGATCAAGGTGTTAATGGCATTTTCACTGCCATCAGTAGTTTTCAAAATCTGTGTTGATAAACTTGATCAGTGAACTGCAAAATTCATTAAAAAAAAAAAAAGAACAAAGCAGCCCCCCAAAACAAACAAAGAAAAAAACAAACACAAACCCATGCAAACTTGAAAAACAATTTCTTCCAATCATATTGCTGTTTGTATTTTACTACCCGTACCAAACTCCATACACAGGTGAAAAAAAAAAAAAAAAGAATTCTACAGTGGTTAGAAAATATATAATTTGTTTCCCAGTATTAGGTTTTTGGATTCTTAGTTGGTATGATTTACCTTCTGGCTATACAATCATCAAAACAAAAGACAGTCATAACCATACAAGTAAAAATTTGTAGTTCAAAAATATTAGTGTAGTTTGAAGTACAGTACCTCTTAAACTCTTAAAATACATACCCATTTTTAAATTATCATCATTTATATTACATGCATCATTTATATTACTACTACAATAATTTCACCCACATCCTTGTATTCTTAGTTCCAATCAACTCCTTCTAGACATGGCAAACAGAAAAGACAACATTTATGAACTCCACTGTAGAATAAAAAGGTGTATTTTAAAAATTTCTTAAGAACTTGAACGGCAAATAAAAAATGTATTCATATCCATGGCTTAAACTATCACTTATATACCGTTCACTGGCCTTTCCCCACAACTAAAGTGTGATTTCTATAGGACATAGATTAGGATTTAAATAATCTCTTTATTCCTAGATCCAGTACAATTGCTAAAATATGTTCAATAGATGTTGAATGAATTAATAGTCCAAAGTAAGAATTACAGTTGTTTTCAAATACATATGCCTTTTTTATCAGGCTTCCAGATAATATCCAAAAGAAAACTCCTGGTTTTTGGAAAATGAGTTTGATATATGCATAACTATCTGTTAAAACAAAAAGCTCTCCCACAGTCTGAAATGCCATGTAATGGCATTGACTTAGAAAGCTGCAGCATTGAAGATGGTTATCAATAATCAGCTGATAACCCGAGATTTGATTTCATTGCATGAGTACGGAAGTTGACTTTAAATCCCCTTGACTCAGCTAATTCCTGAGGCTATGTAATCTGGCTGTGTGGCAAATTGTTCTACAATAGAACATCCTAAACAAAATCTGACAGCTACTCCTCAGAATATCATTAACGAACCATTTGAACTTCTCTTCTGCATAATTGAAGGATTTTCTCAGATAATTCAGATCCAACTTCCTATCATATAGTTATTTTTTTCTCTAGAAACCTCTGTCTGGAGTTGGTTTAAACCTAGGGTGTGACAATAGAGTGGAAGAGATACTGTTGGTGGAAATTCAACAGAAGTAACGGTTACACCCATTATACATGTATTTTTAATCTATCATGTTGAACTATGTGAAATTACCATTTTCATAATTGGCAACTTCATGTGGTTCAAGTTAATACTAAATTACGTGTGGATTGTTTAAAGATTAGGGAATACATTTTTATTTATGGAGAATCATAAATCATATCTACTTATTTTCAAGTTCACATATTAATTTATAATTTGAGAACTATTCTCAAAAAGATTCAGTACTGAATTTTAGATTTCAAGTTAAAAAAATAACCATAGATTTTTATGACAGTGAAGCACTGATGAAAAACTTCAGCACATTCACACTCTGGCTTACCTGTGTCTTCACATTCTTATCTTCAAGCTAAGCTACATTATTCTCTCAAACGCCCATGAGGCTAGATAGGTGGAGGGAAACTTGAGTGAACAGGAATTCAGGACACACACCTAAATTTTATCATTGTAATTCTATTCCATGAAGATTTGAATTTTGGAGTGAAACTTTCTGAGAAGACGGTGTTCTGCAACTTATAAAGCAATATTAGTATAATTGGATATTTTGGGTGATTTCTGGGTGTGAACTGTCTAAAGGCTTTATACTCATCTTTTCCAAAACCATTAAATCTTGCAATATTGTCAGTTCTTAAGGAAAAGAAATGGGAGAATTAAAGGCAGTAAAGGCTTTGAATTGGATGGTCCTTATATTCCTGATATCATCACTTATCGATTTGTCATATCTATGTTATATCTGGTAGGATCTGAAAGTTATGCTATTGTATTGATTGGTTAATCCTATTAAAAGAGACCTAAAACTCTTTTTGCACCTGTCTGGTAGATCATTAGTAAGACTGATCATAAAAGCAATTCTGTCCAATAGAAATTTAACATGAGATATATATATAATTTACAACTTTCTAATAGTCTTATTAAAAGACAGAGGTATATTTAATTTTCACAATTTATTTTATTTAACTCAGTACATCCAAAATATTATTATCTTAACATGTATCAGTAAATAAGGTAAATTCTCAGGCTCTTCACAATTTCTGTTTTAATTCTGTGAGTCAATGAAGCTTTTGAGATGGACTCTGAAATTTGATATTAATCTAATTTTTTAATGTTTATTAAAAACATTAAACACTTATTAAAGCATTAAAACATGCTCAGACCATGCATGGGGGAGAGGCAGAGAGAAAGGGAGACACAGAATCGGAAGCAGGCTCCAGGCTCTGAGCTGTCAGCACAAAGCCCCACGTGGGGCTGGAACCCATGGACCGAGAGATCATGACCTGAGCTGAAGTCAGATGCTTAACCGACGGAGCCACCCGGGTGCTCCATATATTAATCTAATTTTTATGTGTCTCAAAATCTAATTCTTCTTTTAATTGTCTTCAACTGTTTAAAGATATAAAAAACACTCTTGGGATGCCTGGGTGGCTCAGTCAGTTAAGTCCCTGAACTCTTGATTTAGGCTTAAGTCATGATCTCAGGATTCATAGAATCAAGCCCGGTCTGGGGTTCCACACTGCCAATGTGGGGCCTGCTTGGAATCCTTTCTCTCCCTCGTTATCTCTTCATCTCCCCTCCTTGTGCTCTCTCTCTCTCTCTCTCTCTCAAAATAAATAAATAAACATTTTTTACAAAGATATAAAAACTAGTCTTGGATCATGAGTCATATAAAAGCAAATGGCAGGCTGCATTTTGCTCTCAGGCTCTAGTTTGACAACCTCGGAGCTGACACATTAGTGGGTACCTAATTCAAAATGGTATTTAAAATCTTTTTTTTTTTTTTAATGTTGATGTATTTCTTTTGAAAGGCTGGGGGTGGGGGGTGGGACGGGGGAGGAAGGACAGAAAGGAGAGAGAAAATCCCAAGCAGGCTCTGTGGTGTCAGCCCAGAGCCTGACATGAGGCTCCATCTCACAAACTGCGAGATCATGACCCGAACTGAAATCATGAGTCCAAGACTTAACTGTCTGTGCCCCTAAAATCTATCTTGACTTAATTTAATACTAATCAATAGGAACGAGGATGGTATAAAAATCCAAGCTATAGATAAACTAAAAAACTTCATGAATTATGACCTTATTTTTTTTAAGAATGAGCAAGTGAATAAATTCCATTAAGATTTTGGCATTATTGGGGCACCTGGGTGGCTCAGTCGATGAAGCGTCCGACTTCAGCTCGGGTCATGATCTCACAGTTCATGGGTTCGCGCCTCACACACATCAGGCTCTGTGCTGACAGCTAGGAGTCTGGAGCCTTCTTCGGATTCTGTGTCTCCCTCTCTCTGCTCCTCCCTCACTCACGCTCTGTCTCTCTGTCTCTCTCTCTCAGAAATAAATAAACATTAAAAATGTTTAAAAAAAGGTTATGGCATTATTCTGGAACCATAATTTGTCCTTACTTGTAATTTTATAGGACTCATTCCTCTTAAGAGGTCAGCAAAATGACCCTGGCATCTGGTATCTTTCTCATAGTCTGTGGTAGAAGTTTTTGTTTCCCAGGGAGAATACGTTGTACCTAGGTCTATCACTGTAGTCATTCATTTGGGAAGTTTGTCGATACACCTTTTGCCTTCAGATATATTCCCATTTTGCACCAATGAACTGATTCCAGAAAAACTTATAACTCTTGTTCGTGATTCTTAATTTGCAGAGTTCCGAGTTGTCAACATTCATTAGGCATAGGAAGATGCAAAAATATTTCCAGCTAGAGATGTCAATTCTTCCATGATCCAGAAAAATTAAAAACTGTTTCATCTTTTCATGACTCCCCTAAAATAGAAAAATTCTCAATATAAAAATTGTGTTACTATATAAATGAGCCTCTTTGCACCCCCTTATTTAGCTGTCCCTATCAATTCTTAGTCCAAACAAATGGAGGAAGTTAAGCATTAAATCATGCTTTAATTTGATTTTTGAACTTTTAGAGCCAGATTTCTTTTTAAAGACTAAACTGCTTTAAAATAGTCATTAAAACGTCATTTTTCTTTTTACCAACTATTTCTAGGGTTTAAAAGAGTCTAATAAAACCCCATAGATTAATTAGTCATGACCTGAAGTCATAATTTAAAATATTAGAATATTATGTTAATGTATTATTACATCAAAAACACATTTAACTGAAGTCTAAATGAAATGGATTATGCTCTATTATTAGACTTTGGAATAATATCTTCAAAGTCAATGCACAATGTTCCATTTTAAAATACTTTAAATGTCATTTTATCTTATTCTTGGGAAGTTGAACTTATGATTCATTTCTGCCTACCTTATGCTATGCAACAATTCACCTTTGTTTCATACTTGCTTGGGGAAGGAATATTAAGTCACTATTCTCCTTTGTTTATTTTCATTATCCTCTGACTTTATGTTGGGCTTAGAGTTTATCTTGACTCTTCTAGCTATGCAGGTTGTGTCCTACAAGGTATTTTTTGAGCAAAGGCTAATTTTTTCAAAACTCATGCCACATACTATGTGATTTGCCTGGAATCCTTTATGTGCACATGATTGAAATGCCTAATGCTTTATGTTCTTCCTTTTCTTTGCCTTAACTAAAAGGTAAAAGGGAAGATGAGTAAGTCACAACGTGTGATTGTGCAATTGGTTGTTCTTTGTGTACAAAGGAGATGAAGAGGAAACAACTTACATATGTTGAATCCTGAAGGGTCTGTGGCTGCACACAGATATGCTTAATATGGACTTATAGAAGTTTAGCAGTTTTATGGCGGAGACATTCTGCAAACCAGGTGGAGGTGTTATCAGTTATGGAATAAAGATTCTTCCAAAAGGTAACTTAGTCTTAAGTTAGTAAACAGAAATGGTATTAACATCTAAGCTGGACTTACGCAAGGATAGAAATAGTGCCACTTGAAACTAATTCTTTTGCCAAAACTACTTGGCATTAGAACTTTGTAACTTGAGGGGCACCTGGGACGCTCAGTCGGTTAAGCGTCTGACTTCAGCTGAGATGGTGATCTGGTAGTTGACAGGTTTGAGCCCACATTAGGCTCTGTGCTGACAGCTCAGCCAGGAGCTTGCTTCAGATTCTGTGTCTCTGTCTCTCTCTGCCCCTCCCCTTCTCTCTCTCTCTCTCTCTGTCTCTCTCAAAAATAAATAAACATTAAAAAAATGTAAAATAAAAAGAACTTAACTTGAGACAGGAAAAGTTTTATGTGTAGTGTAATCGAGCTAAGAAAACATTAACATTTGAGTACTCCTCTTTCTCTCTCACTATTATCAGGTTGCTTTAAGACCAAAACTGCAGCTGTAGTGAAACAGAATATTGACTAATTTTAAAAAGAGAGAGAACTTTCACTCTCAAGCAAAATGATGCAGTCCATGGCAAGTCAATCCTCCCACTCACAAAGCTGAGAAAAAACGGTATATTACAACCACCTTATATTAGGCTATCAGAGAGCTGTGGAAGCACAAAGAATGAAGGGAACACATTTCCAGAGAGCAGAGAATAGAGAAACTCTCAAAAACAAACAAACAAAAAAACCCCAAAGAACAACAACAACAACAAAACACAATAAAACCAATAATCAACTAACAATTTGCAAGTATCTCTGGGAAATTTGGCAGTTCTGAGTATACGCTGTACACAGAGACTAAGATTCTGGGTTACATCTGGATAGAGGGTTGCTATCAAGGAGAAACCAGAAGCGGTGTTGGATTTTATGTAGGACTGGAGGGTAGATAAAGTTGGAGACTCAAGGAACCTCACACATGCTGCTGCTCTTTAGAAATATTCTGAATTCTGAAGTTGCATGTGTTAGGGAGCCTCTAATACTAAATACAATATTTCTGAAATACAAGGTTTATTTCCAGGCTACAATATTTATGTTGATTCTTGTTTTCAAAGTTATCTGGCAGCACTTTTGTACTATTTTATTGTTTTAAGACCAAATTGGCAAATTACGTATGAGACCATTTTTATTTCTTGGTTAATATATTTATTTTCAACTTTTTTCATTTTTACTATTTTTGTAGGTTTATTTAATTTTTCACTTTTAAAACTCTGAACCTGAATATGTATTTCATTTACTTTCATATATCATTCTTCAATCATTTCAAACTAAAAATAAAAAATATGCAGAACATATTTTAAAGTAAATAGGTATGAAAATACTTAAATTTTTATTATAAACTTCAATGCTTTATTTTTAAAGTAAGCTATTAACATTATTTATCTATAAATGAGTACAATCTTGCATTTTTCCTCAAAATTTTGATATGTATTTCCCCCCCCCAATTCTACCACTTTAACTTTTTTTAAGTTTATTTATTTTGAGAGAGAGAAGGTGCGTGTGCTCATGCAAGTTGGGGAGGAGCAGAGAGACAGAGGGACTGAGAGAGAATCCCAAGCAAGCTTTGCACTGTCAGTGAGGAGCCCCACGTGGGGCTTGATGAGGGGCTTGAACTCACAAACCGCGAGATCATGACCTGAGCTGAAGTTGGACACCTTACCGACTGAGCCACCCAGGTGCCCCCTTCAAAAAATTTTTTTAATAAATAAATATTCAGATGTGAAAGTGTGTTTTGGAGGATATATATACCACGTGGCTTGTGGTAGTGTTGGAAAAAGGGGATATACATTAAGTATTCTGTAAGCATTATTTTAAGTTTGGTATATATTTTTAATAATGTGTTTAAAGAATGATGTTTATAATTTTTTCTTTCTTATATTTAGAAATTTAAAATATTCTCGCCTTGTGCAGTATTAATGTTTGTAAAATAATGTATGAGCTTTTGGAAAGAATAAAGCATCACATACATTTGGGAAGTTTAAAGGTAGCAATCACTTCCTTCAACTTTATTGTTCAGATTTTCCCTAGCTTTTGTCATTTAATGTAACAGATATATAGAAATATAATAATGTTTCTCTATCATGTTTCTGTATTTTTCCTCATGTGTATATAACAGAAGATGTGCTGCCTTCTTCTGAAACAGATATGACTTATAAAATGAAGACAATTCTAGAAAAGTACACAAATTTGTGGTCACATCATGTAGAAATAAGAACAGGGCTGGGGCGCCTGGGTGGCGCAGTCGGTTAGGCGTCCGACTTCAGCCAGGTCACGATCTCGCGGTCCGTGAGTTCGAGCCCCGCGTCAGGCTCTGGGCTGATGGCTCGGAGCCTGGAGCCTGTTTCCGATTCTGTGTCTCCCTCTCTCTCTGCCCCTCCCCCGTTCATGCTCTGTCTCTCTCTGTCCCAAAAATAAAATAAAAAACATTGAAAAAAAAAATTTAAACAAAAAAAAAAAAAAAAAAAAAAAGAACAGGGTATGTTTCCTCTCCCAAATTCCTACGTTTGATAAATCAGGTTTTCTATATCATCCCATCAAAGTTATAATTTTCTCTCTTATGATTAGATTATTTTTAAATTCTCTCTTCCTAGAGAATTTGCTGAGTTTGTCTTTTTCATGTTACTTTACCTTCTATACTGTCTGCTCTGCTTATGTGTTGCTGTCTTTCAAACAATCAAAAAACGGAATGTCTTAAAATATCAACAATCAGTATGCTCATGAATCTGCGATTTGGACAGGTTAGGTGGGACAATTTGTCTCTGTTCCATGCCCCGGCTTCCCTAGGAGGTGTTTTTAAGAGCTGAGAGCCGGAATGGTTGGAGGGCTAGTGAAGCAAGTTTTTCTCTTCATGAAATCTCTAGACTACTCTAAGTGGTTTTTCCATATGGTCTCTGCAGCATGGCAGCCTCAGGGCAGTAGGATCTCTTACACGGCAAGTGTTACAGGCATCAAGAAATAGAAGTCACCAATTTCTCAGGGCTGGACCCAAAAATGGGCACAGTGTCACTACCACTGTGTTGGTTGGTCAGGCAGCACAGAAACTGCCTAGATTCAAAAGAAGAGAGAAACAAACTTCACCTGTCAGTAAAGTGAATAACAAAGTAATTTTTTAAAGTTTTTTATTTATTTTTTGAGAGAGAAAGAGAGAGAGAGGGAGAGAGAGATAGAGCTCTATTGGGGAGGGGCAGAGAGAGAAGGAGAGAGAGAGAATCTCGAACTCACGAATTGTGAGATTATGACCTGAGCTGAAGTTGGATGTTTAACTGACTGCGCCACCTAGCAACCCCAACAAAGTAATTTTTAATCTATCATCAGTCTGACGGTTCCTCAGACACATCATCACGGTTTATAATTTAGAAACATTTTTTATCTCAAAATAATTTTCCCTAGTTGGATTATTTCCATTTTGATGGCTTCCCTAGGACTTTGTAGCATGTTGTTGCTTCCACGTCTTTTGGTTGTAGAACACTTTCATGGCATTGTGGCATCTTTCAATTATGCAAGCATGTCCATGTCTAAAAAGATTGAATGAGAGCTTTCTTATTGCAATGGAAGTGGCAGTTAGAGGCCAAAGCCAAGTAAGAAGTCCACATAAACTACTAAAGTGGTAAAAGAACTACTGGGGCCAAATATTTCTCATAGGACTCATTAAGAATTGGTTGAACAGTTTATGCTATCCCCCAACCATTACACAGTATGCTATGGACCTTGTCAACAAGCAAAAAGGCAAAAAGACCAGGGAAAGGAAAAACAAGTTAAAATTGCATTGTTCTTCATAAGAAGGAAATAAGATAGATGAGGGGGCTAAGGAAAATAGGGTATCAAATGGGTAAGTCCTGGAAAACAAAGGTGCCTAAAAGGAAGCGTGTCCTTTTTGTCAACAACTGTATACGAACTACATTAACTCTAGGGATGACTTTTGAATAGTGACAAGTACGGTGAGGGAAAACAATACATTTCATGTTTGTACACCATTGAATTTAGACAGTTTAATAAACTGATTCCATATACTTGTCAATAATGACTTGAAATGGAAAACAAGATTTGAACTGGGTTCTGTTGATAATAAATGTGTATCTCCACTCAAATTTTTCACAAAGAAATCTTCATGTTTGGGTGGCCTCAGATAAAGGGAAAAATATTGGTAGGTACCTTTTGAGGATTCAGCCATGCAGAAACATTATGGGAAGATAGTCATTTTGGTAATGTCTGTTTTCTTAATTTCTTTGTTTCTTAAGGTAACAGTATTCAAAATATTGTTTAATGAAGATTGTGCAGTTAAAGACTCTCTAAATTAAGGGGATCGTTTGGATTCTATTAAGCACCCTTAGTTCCTACCTAAATACTATGTATTCCAAAGAAAGGGGAGAAGTGACATTGTGTAAAACTGTCAATTGTGATTTTTTTTTTGGTATTTAGATTGGTACAAAATGTTTCCTTTGACATTATACCTAGTGGAAATTCCACCAGTTTTCTGGTATTCGGGTGATATTCCTTTTTTCACTATCTTTGCCAGTGTGGACATTTATCCCCCACATTTTCATAGTTTGTTGACAATTTAATGGGAATTTTGGAAGCGAGATTAAGGAACTTATCACAAGCCCAAGAATCTAATCTTGTACTTTTGATTTATGATTTGAATCATGAACATGTATCTTTAAGGAAAAATATACGAAAAATAGAAAATACACAAAATAGGCCAGAAAGACACTTCATGTCTTAGCTGGATCTAAGGAAATCTCTTCCTAATCTACTAATCATTTATGGTAAATTTTACTTCCTTATACACTTTCAGCTTAAAAAAGGTACAAAATGACAGTTATTTTACTTATGTGGCATACGCTTTAAGTTAATTGGAGATCTCCATCTGTACAATAAGAAGGTTAGCTGAAACTAAAGTAAAAATGAAGCCTTAACAACTTGAGCAAATCTGAGATATAGTTAAATTCACAGTTATTTTTTAGAATGTAGAAGGAACCTCCATAGAAAGTTCTTTTTAACTGAATTAAGATTTTTGGTTACTATTACTTAATTTTCCTCTCAATAGTCATGATATTATAGATTACTGACAGAACACGTTATGTCCCTTCTAGTTCATCATTTTCCATTCTCCGATTATCCATGTAACAATTTCCTCAATAGCTTTAAGAAAAGAAGATAGTTGTAAAGGATGAGATATAGTATTAAGAATATCAAAACTCAGAGACAGAAGAGAAACCAGAAGAAAAACAATGTTATCTTCAGAGTCCTGTTTTCAGTTGCCTCCCCTCATTTTTCTTCTAATATAAATCCCTCAGTTACTTAAAAAAAAGTAAGTAATGCAGTCAAATTGAACCTCAAAATTGTTTTGTCCCTTTTGTTGATAATTATACATGTTGTGTGTGGTATTTAAATGGTCAAGAAATCCAAGAGAAATTTTCAGATATTTGTCCATATTTTCCTTATTGAAATGTAATACACTTAATTCAAAACAGGAACAGGATCATCCATATGATAGCTTTTAAGAACAGAACCATTTCAAAATACAATATTTATTGAGGATCGGTCTTTTATTGAGGATTTTATTTCCTTGTTTAATGAACTGGCTAAGTGTTTCAGGAACCATCCTTTCTTATCACACTATTAATACCCCTCTTCTAGAAATGAAATTTTTAAAAGTTTAAAAAAACATAAAGAAGTTAGTCTGCAATGACTTTCTCATGTTATTTAACAAAAAGTAAGGTGTAACAACAATTTATCTGATTTCTAAGTGGCCATGATAATAGTGGTTATTTACTTCCCCCAGGCACTAACTGTTTCTGTTTGCTCCAAAAGAGAAGATTTTCTTTAGTCTCCTCTGTGTAATGCCACAGATCTATCAGTTAAGCAGAACCATATGTTAAGTATTTCAGAGTTTAAAAACTGAACAATGGGAGGAAATAACAGCAACTTCTTCTCCTTCTTCCGCTCCTCCTCCTCCTCCTCTTTTCTTCTTCCCCTTCCTTCCTTCCTTCCTTCCTTCCTTCCTTCCTTCCTTCCTTCCTTCTTTGTTTCTTCCTTCTTTCCTTTCTTTCTTTCATTTCTTAAGGGGAGGGGAGGTCAATGAATATGTTATTCTTGAACTGAATAGCTCCACTGCCACATTGTAGAACAAGTTGCAGAGGGGTTCAGAAGAAGAGTCATTTGTTAGTTGAATACCCAGTTAAAGACTATGCTCCCTAGCCTCCCTTTTATATAGATGTGGGCATATGACTAAGTTTTGAGCAATGAAAAATGAGCAATAGTTAATGTGTAAAAATTTTACCCCAAGCAGAAAGGTTATATGCCTCTTCTGCCTATATTCCTCTTTCCTCCTGACTGTAGTGTAAATAGAATGGTGGGAAATGGAATAATCTTTTCATTCCAGGAAATAGATGTTCTGGAGGTCAGAGAAATAAACCAAAGGAAGTTCAGCATCAAAGAAGGAGGTAGACGTGGGCATAAATGTTGGCTCTTCTAATCTCAAACAGTGTAATAATGTAAGACAAGTTACTGAATGAGCTTCATTTTTCTCATTGAAAAACATGGATAATATCAAAATCAAGTGAGAATGTTATTGTTGTGAGAATGATTATATTGTGAGGACAAAAGGAGATAATGTGTGCAAGCTACCCAGGTTGGTGCACAGCTACAGGAAAATATAATTTCTATCCCCTACTCTTTTCTATTTAACTTTAAGCCCATGTTCTACTTACTTTTTGCAACCATTTTTCAGTAGATGTGCAAACCAAGTTAATTATGAAAGTGTAATTTCTTCCCTCTAATCTGTTGTCAATTCTATCCAGTGTGTTTTTTATCTCTCATGTAGTTTTCTGTCAAGAAGTTTGATCTGAGTCTTTTTAAAAATATAGATCTTATACATATCTACTTAATATTTTGTGTGTGTGGAAATGAGTTATAACTGTTTCAATGTCCTGTGCTAATTCTAATATCTGTGTCAGTTTTGAGTTCATTTTGATTGATTGATTTTTGTCCTTGTTGTAGGGTGTATTTTCTTGCTTCTTTGCAATCAATAAAAACATTTTTTATGGATGTCAGACATTGTAAATTTTACCTAGTTGGGTACTGGGCATTTTTGTACTTCTATATAGATTCTATAAAGATTCTTGAGCTTTGTTTTTGGATGTTGTTACATAACTTAGAATTAGTTTGATAAGTTCATGTCTTGTTTTTAAGATGTGTTAGGTAGTACTGGAGAAATGTTTAGTCTAGGACTAATTATTTCTCACTAGTAGGAAAGACCCTTCTGTGAATTCTACCCAGGACCCCTAACCAGTCTGGTTGATGAACCACATATCATTCCTGTCCCTATGTGAATCCACACCCTGATACTTCTAATCCTCTCAGGCACTTTTTTTTTTTTTTTTTTTTTTTTTGTCTCTAAGCCTAGGGTAATTCCCTCCCGTGATCAGAACTCGTTGAATACCCCAGGGGGACTCTCTGTGGAGATACATAATTCTCTGTGTCTGTGCATCCCTCTCCTCTCTAGTTCTTTCTTCTATGAATGCTAGATGCTTTGATCTCCTTCTCAGTCTCAATACCTCAATTCACAGAGCCCATTGGGGCAATCCTGGAGACACTTCATTTTCCTCTTGTTTTTCAAGGATCTTCATTATCTGATGTTCAGTGTCTTGAAAACTGTTGCTTCTCATGTTGTCTTTTTTTGGGTTGCTCTCTGAGAGACAAGCAAAACACATAAGCCCACCATTGAAATAGTTTAAAAAAATCTCTGATGGAGGATTGTTCAAAATATTAAAAGACAGAAAAAGGAGCTAAAGTACTCTTCACTTTTTATTTAATAAATACTAGACTTTTAAAAGAGAACACTATAAATATATGGAAACTATATTTTATATAATCAATATTCTAATGCAATTTGAAAGGTGGTTTCCAGTCTCTATTGCTGCATACAAATCAACACAAAATTTAGTACCTTAAACAACATAAATCATTTTAATATGTTCACAATCTGCACATCAAGGATTTGGCTGAGACTAGACTTTGAGAATAGTCTATTCCATGTAGCATCAATTTGGATCACTTGGTGGTATTTAGTTGATGACTGAACTGAATGATGGCTTCCTTCATGTTTGTCTTCGCAAAGGTAGCTAGAAAGCTGAGCTTATCTGGACCCTTTTCCTTCTTAACATGATCTCAGGGCCTCTCTATATGGTCTTTTACATGCAGGAATGGGTGAATGTTTCAAATGTGTGAGCAAGAAAATGCAAAGCAGGTATTTCAAAGAAAGATACATCATACATGATTCCATACTAGAACATGATGGAAAATATAATCTCTATAACCTTTTTCTGTAGACAGTGATGCCCCAGGAAGTATTTTAAAATGTGCTAAAAAATAAATTCTCAGCATCAGTTATGGCAATTGGTGGAGATCTCAAAAATAAGTGATACTTAAGCCTATAATTTTCTAACAGAAAAAATACTTTCTATTAAAAATCCTAGCATGTAACAAACGGACATCCTGATTCATAATCCAACCACTACAATATAACAAATTTGAAATGATTAATCTCACAGCACAATATTTTTGAGGGCCAGTGTGCTAATAATTTCCAGAGTCCTTAAATCTACTGAGATATTACAAAGCATCACACCATTACTTTTATAAAAACAATACATGTAATTAAAAAATATTTCTGACAGATATATAAAATGTTCAGTTAAAAACTTATTAAGTCATATGCACATGAAACCTTTAAAGTGGAGGAATGACTTCTATGGAAAAAAAAAACAACCATAAATTGGAAAAGAAGATGCTAAATTGTGGATAACTATTTTAAACTTAAAAACAGGATGTAAAGATGCTCCTATAGTCATAGTTTTACTACCTGTTTTTATTATCATGATATTCAATATGTTCTTTCCATACTCGATTTTAAACATGTGTTACTATAGATACATTTATAGATTTGTTCTCTTTTGAATGAAGGTAAGAATGCTGTTTTTTAAATAATAACTTGTTCCTCATGTCCATAAAGTGTTGTGTCAATAGACTAAGCAAAGTGTGTTTGAGAATGAACTTCAAAAGAGACAGTAAAACACACACACATACACACACATTCCCCCTACAATTGTGAATCGAAGACTGTAGGAAAAGAAAAGTAACAAAAAAAAAAAAAAGAAAAGGAAAAGAAAAAGAAAGGTAACATATACAGTTCCCTTGAGTACTATACTAGGGCCAATCTTATTCAGCTTCTGTATAAATGACCTTGAAATTGGAGTAAACCTGACCATACCTCGCTTTAAAAACAGTAGACAGAGCAGAGTCGGCATAAAGCTACAGGGAAATCTTAATAGAATATAGCCGTGACTGGGAATGTTACAGATGAAATTTAATGTGGTACGGTCTCATTTTAGCATCACATGGGAAAATGCAAGCATGTGGTGATGGTGGAGGGAGAAATAGCGTATATAATTTAAAGCCAGAAATACAGGTGTTTTCTTTAGTCCAAATAATTTCCTAAAATGCTATATGTGGTGTGATAGGGTACACTTTGGCAATTTGCATATAGATTCTAAGATACTGAAGTAAACGCATAGATGATTACTGTTAAGTCATATATCCGGAAAATCTACTAAAAACTTGGAATCGTATGAATTACACATGAGTACATCTAGGTATTGGGAGTTTGTTTCTGTTGCCCTCAGTTTTCATCTGTCAGACAGTAAAAACTCAAATAAGTGGCAATGAAAAACAGGGGGTGTATATGAGACATTAAAATTTTACTTCTAAGCAAAATTAGATAATGGATAGAGTAATATAAAAATCAGTTAATGACCAACTGTTTTTCTACTTTTAACCAGTATCTTTTGAAATTCTGTTGCTTTTGCTTTTGGGGCCGTTGTGGTGCCTCTCTTTTGACAGCGATGACCATGATAGCTCTTCATGGAGTGACCCCTGAGAGGAAGCTATTCAGAGGTGTGTGATCTTGAAGTTTTGCTCTTAATTTTTTGTTGCTGTTGTTAATTTTCGCAAATGAATTAATAGAGAATCAACTCCTGTTCATTTCCCCCACCAAGGTTGAATTCATTAATCAGTTAAAAACCCTCTTCCTTTATGTATATTCGGAATATTTTTTGTTAATGTATTATTTCAGTGTTTAAAAGTAAACATTTTACAAGTCACTCTTTGCCTATTTGAGGGTAAGATAGTAGAGAATGTGGAAATGGGATGACAAAAGATGAAATTACTCAGGTTTATTTTTGTCAACTCTGCCTCCAAACCAGGCTAAGAAAATTAAGTTGGCTGAAACATAGATACCATCCTAGAGATACTGGAAATATCTTGATGGAAATGTTTCTCCTTTGAAAAGCAAATATAGGCACATCTTCCTCTAAGGAATGGAGTCGTAGAACTACAGAACTAAGCCATGTCACTGAGCTTTGAGAAGCACTTCTCATACCAATCAATTAAGAGCTTGGGTAACAAATTCATGTTGCAACTGCACAGCTTTACAAGTACAGGTGTGAAAGTTAAGCAGAGTAATCCTTGTTCTTTTCTTGACTCTTTCTCAACTGAAGAGCTTTGGCCCTGGAGTCAAAAACTCTGAGATCAAATTCTGGCTCTAACACATGATCTTGAGGAAATTATTTAACAGCACCTGCCCTGGTCTCTTTATCTTTACCACTAGTCCATAGAGCAGTGATGGTTACCTGGCATAAGTCATCTAAGGAAGTTAGCACTATGTTTGGAACTTAATGAGTACTCATTAAATGTTAGGCACTGGTGATATTGATAAGGCTGATAATTAGGCTTTCCTGCTTGTACATGTTTATAAAAAAATTAGAACTGCTGGGGCTACAGAATACTGACTCATCGCTCTGCTTCATGATGAAGAAGATGAAGCTACTAACAAAGATGAGGAGGGGCAATTTTTCACCAGGAGTTTTACTCTAAGAAAATGACTATTAAAATTATTTATTTGTTTGTTTATTAAAATTTTATATGAAACTTTGTGTGGTACCATTTACAGAGAAACATAGACAGTGGTGATGATGTGACGATATTGAAGTGATTATTTCCCTCAAGTGGGCCATATCTTCTTTCAATCCAGTTATGCCTCTCTATGCTAGATATTCTTGAATAGGTCTCTCATATAAAAATCAGTAAATCAGTAACTAATCACCAAGTGTCTAGCATTTGCTAAGTACTACAGAAGACCCAAGAGGGTCTTGTAAAATTTTGAAGGAAATAAAATTTTTGTGGGCAAGAAATTTAACAAACTCACCTGACTATTTATTGCCTATCTTGCACAGGGCATGTGTTTAGTAAAGCACTATTTAAATGTGTGTAATATATATATTATATATATATATATATATATATATAATATATATATACAATAATTTATAAATAGAATAGTTGTAGAATTAGAGATACCATGAATTACTAATTGAATTATTATAATCTCTCCAAAAAATTGAAGATAAAAAAGTTACTCAGATATTTAAAGCATAGTATTTATTTTAAAATTTATTTATTTATTTTGAGAGAGAGAGAGAGAAAAAAAAAACATGCGTGCATGCGTATATGAGCAGGGGAAGGGTAGAGCCCAATGTGGGGCTCGAACTCACTATGAGATCAAGACCTGAGCCAAAATTAAGTGTCAGATGCTTAACTGACTGAACCACTCAGGTGCCCAAAGCATAGGTGAACCATGTCCCTGTAACTGCCTAAAATAGGCATCTATTTCTAATCCACTTTCATTCTACAGAGACCTTAGTCTCTTACCCTAGGAAAGCAGCTATCCTGAACGTTCCAGACTGTGAAGCAAAACAGGAGAGATATATTATTAAGTTTATTGGGAAAAAGGTTTTCTATGATCAAATAAATTTGAAGAGTGCTAGGATAAACTGAATTAAATGAGTTTCATTTCTGCAGGACTTCTCAGACTATCAAATATGGTCATCTGAATTGGTAGTATTTTCAAAATAGATTAGAATGTGCCACCCTTACCCTACCTTAAGCATCTTACTGGAACTGATAGTATTCTGTGGAAAACACTTTTCTAGGTAAATTATATGTATACCACAGATTCAAATCAATGAAGCAGTTCTCATCACATGTAGTACTACCCTGTAGGGCCATTTTGGAAAATTTTGAGGGTGGTTTAGTCTTTTAGATTAGTGTTTAACAAATTTTAACATATATTATTCTATTGATATTATACATTATTTTATTTTTTCTTTATGTTTGAATTAGGGCATCACATTGCTTATTTTTAAATATTATTTTGAAACTATATTACATTATCTATATTATCTATACCTTTTATTTCATGGCCTGTGAACAATATTTGTTGCCTTGAATCTCAAAGTCTCAATTAGTACTCTGATATTATTATCTCAACTAAAAAGCTGTAATTATTTGAGGTTATCCATGCTTACAATAATTCTCTCCTGTGTTTTTAAAAACTTCCTATACTAGAAAATAGAAGAGATAAAGAGAAGGCAGAGAATGTACTCCGGATTTCTGGAATACCATTGAGGTAGTTTTTTTTCCCTCTGATTGAAGGACACATTTATCTCAGTCATCAAGGGGCACCTGACAAATGGCTACTGTTAGGAGGGAAAATTCCATAGTGTGTCCTTATTTGAGCCCAGACTCTAACTTGCAACTCAGGATCTGTCATGTGACAAGCTAATGTCTCTTAGCAAACAAATCTACCTGTTTACTTAGCAATTTGAGCTGTGGGTGTTTCCATTAGTTCCCTGACCATTGTTTTTAAATTAGAGAGTTGTCAGACCAAGCAAGGAAAAGTACACTTCTACTTAATTGCTAAAAGGTTAGTTCAAGTCTTACTCTGAACTGTAACTCATGAACCTTCTGATTAAGACAAGAGTTCTCACTGAAGTCTTTAAAACACACCCCTTTTCTGAATTTTCATATTACTTCCTGGTTCCAGCTTCATCTATATGTGTTTCTAATTCAGTCTAGAGCATCTGGATTTCACAGTGCCCTAAACGATAATTTTTGATGATTTTAAGTTGGCTGCCGAAATTGTTAAAATGTGAAGATGTTGTATGAGTATATGAATTTATTGCGTCTCTTGAAAAATCAGACTATCTGGCCACAGTAGTTGTGCATTCTCACATGGAAACAATCAGTTGGACCTGAGTAGCTTCTAGCCCTTTTGAGAAGATATATTTTATCCATTCCCCATAGACCCTCTTAATCCCTTGTGTCTCCCTAACACCAAGGCCAAGTTTTACTTGCCATCTTTGACTGTGCTTGATTGTTACTTTCTTCCTACTAAAAAGGAAAATAAATAAAGTGACTGTATGTCTCATGAAACAGATTCTTTAAAAAAAAATTTTTTTTTAAGTTTATTTTTGAGAAAGAGATACAGAGCGCGAGCAGAGGAGGAGCAGAGAGAGGGAGACAGAATCCGAAGCAGGCTTCAGGCTCTGAGCTGTCAGTATACAGCCCGACAGGGGACACAAGGCTGAGAAATCATGGCCTGAGCCTTAGTCAGATGCTTAACTGATTGCGGCACCCAAGCGCCCCTAATGAAACATGTTCTTATGTGTCTAATATTCAAGGTGTGTCTCTGTCCAGAGAATACTAGTCAGATTCTGTTTTGGAGCAACTCTGGTACCCTTCACTTGTTAATATTGTCTTCTGACCCCTCAACTCATTTAAGTTATAACAGTTGGCCTACAATCTTAGATTCAACAGTCAGGATGTAGTGAATCTATTTCCTCTGCCAGTTTCATGAAATTCTTTTGCTCTTGTATATTTGATATCTTTGACCAAGTAGAAGTATAGCTAACATCTACTCATTCAGGGTTTGTTTTCGGTAAGGAAAAGAAATGGACTTTGAGGTATGTTAACAAGGTAAGTATATGATTGAAGCTATACTTAAGATCATTTTTTAAAACAGAATATTGGCTTGAAATAGAGCATCTTAGAAGAGTTGCAGACATTAAGATGAATGCAAGCCTAAAGATGAGTTTTAATAACTTAACAGTAATAACTATGCCACAAAATGCAAAGAATATTGTCCTAAGAATCAGAAACTTAACTTGTTGTAAGCCTTTAAACAGACTACTTAATCTCTGGGGACTTTAGCTTACTCATATATAAAATGGATATTGTAAGATGTTCTCTATAAGAGTTGTGGGATCAAATGAGAATCTATTTTAAATTATTTTTGGACAGTTTAATATTAGTTGTAAGGTTTAATTATACAGTACCACAGAAGAAGGCAATGTATAAATTTTAAATTTATAAATCAAATGGAAGTGAGAAATAAAGTGGCCCCCAGAATTCTGATCTAGAGAGCACCAGGTTCTTCCCCAAATATTCCTTATCTTTGGGTAGATAGTGGCCACAGATGTGTCTGGGATGTGAGACAGAAGCGGTGGTCAGAATGCATCTGACAGCAAGACCCAAGTTGTCAATGATAGAATGGCAGATCGTAAGGAGATACAGTAAACTATGTTACCAATGGAATCATAGAGCATGACCAATTGACTGTGTTAGTGATGTGAGTAGAAAACACTAAGAAAAAGTCTAGAGCAGCAAATGAATCAGAAGATAATGCTGCCTTGAACAGTTGTCCTTATTTCTACCTATTTTCTTATTCTGAAATACACTTTTTCATGTTGTTCAATCCAGATGGATGTTTGCATAATGCTCTCATAACCTTATGGACGAGCGTGGTAAACCATCCAAATTAGGCTGCTCTGATCTTGTTTCCCAGACCACAGTGATTACTCCAGAAATTGGCAAGTAACTAAGACTGGCTGAGAGATTCCTTCTCTGAGGTTTTATGGATGGAGATTGTTGAGGAAGACATTTTTTAATTTCCTTCCTTTCTGATCATGGGGCCTATCTGATTCAAGTCTAAAACCACCAGCAGCCATCCCTTTGCCTCCTTGCACATCTCCGTGGACTGGGAAAAGAGAATATTAACTGAGAACTAGAAAAAGTCTCAAAAAAAAATTCAACTCCTTTGTTGTGCTACCCATTTCCATTGTCTTCTTTTTTTCTTAATTTTTTAAATATTTACTTATTTTTGAGAGAGGGGGAGAGAGAGAGAGAGAGAGAGAGAGAGAGAGAGAGAGAGAGAGAGAGCACATGAGTTGAGGAGGGGCAGAGAGAGATGGAGACAGAATTTGAAGCAGGCTCCAGGCTCTGAGTTGTCAGCACAGAGCCTGATGTGGGGCTTGAACTCACAAACCATGGGATTATGACCTGAACTGAAGTTGGATGCTTAACCGAGTCACCCAGATGCCCCCATTTTCTTCCTGTGTCTGGGGTCTCTGTTCCAATAAATATCCCATTTCTCTCTGAGATACTGTGAATAGCCTGCATAAGTATTGTTTACCAAAGGATTCTGAAAATGGTCATAGAAGATAATGCCAAAATCTATTTTTAGGGAATAATGAAATTGTAGCTTAAAATCAAAAGTAGTAAGACATTTAGAAAGGAGAATTAGGGGTTAGTTTCGACGGGGTTCTATTTATTAATGTGTCAGAGCAAAGACAGATTTTAATTAACAAAAATATCTGCATATTCTTGTTACCACCAGAAGAAAATTTACTCTGAGGAAATGAAGGATTTTTTTTTCAGAAGTTCAGAGATTAAATTGCATAAAATGTGATACTTATCACAAAGTTCAGAGATTTAAATTGCATAAAATGTGATACTTATCACAAAAAAAGCCACCTCTCATCATAATATCTCTTGATTTTAAAAGAAAAAACAAACTGTGCACATACTTAAGACTGAAAAAAATATCTTCTGAGTACATACAAAGGATATTTTTTCTCATGCTTATCACAATCCCATTCCCAATCACTTGAATGCAATTTACCATCGTCATAACGTTCTGTGGGGGAGCCTATAGAGATTGTGTTGTGATGTCAAATTGCTTTATGAAAACATTTTGATAAGTGCATGGACACCACATTATAATGACAAATTATAATGACAAAATGGTTTCAATGTTTCCATGGAGACCAAATTACAATGTCAAATTGATGGCAAAATGAGGTCAATACAAATCTACACAGACCAGATTGTGATGTTAAAACAATGCAAAGCAATATCACCACAGGTCTGGGGAGGCTATGCTATGATGTCAAGATGATGGGAAAGCAATATCTAGGATGATGTCAACGCAGTAACAGAAAAGGTGTCAGTGGAAATCTCTGCAGCATCCTTCATGGTGACAATACAATAGAACACTATTATTAATGCAGATTTCACCAACGGTAAAGTAAATTTAATGAAAGTATGAAAAATGGGAAGCTTATCTCTTTCACCATTCTGATGCCAAATATTGTCTTATTTTACCTTCTTTGAAACTACGTGCTTAGTCATGGAAGTTAGAGAGGAAAAACTAAGCTAGGTTACTCAGTGGCAGAAGTTATTTATTGAAGAATCTGTTTTGATGTAAATTACTTTCTTCATTTACAATACCACTGTGAAAGGACCCACAGGGAGACAGTCTGATTAATTCAGTTCTCTCTGGAAGGCTTCACTGGCCGACTTTTCTGTTGAAATGTCTTTGGGGCATGCACACCCCTCCCCTTGTGGTGGTTGTCATACCTTTTAATTCTTCTTTCTTAAGGATGTTAAAATATTTACGGTTACATTTTTGTATTTTATAAATTATAAACCAAGTAGTTTAACACTTAAACCTGCCCTTGTCAAAAATAGTATGAAGCACCATGTTATCTTCACCGATGCAGATTATTTCCATTTGTTCTTAAATAATAAATTATGTTGATGCAATTTATCTTGAATAAGTGCAATAAATATTTTAACCTAATGCTAATGCCAATCAGTTGGATGTTAAATGCAAATGGAAGAGAATACATTTATCATGGTTTCTCAACCCAAATCGTTTTTTCTTCGCTCCAGTAGTAAACCTGACTTCTCATGGAAACAAAAAAGACGGTACCTTATAGGATTGTAAAAACATTCTGATTATTTCAAAATAAACTTTTGCCAAATTAGGAAAATATTATGACACTTTGCTATATTGTTTGCATTTGTGTTGGTTTTTCAAGTGTAAGCCATTCCAGGTTTGTGGATTTACCATTTTATGTGACAGTTAAGCCCACGCCTCAGTATGCACACTCATTTAACCATGTTTACTAAATTAACTGGATGATTCACTTACATTCAACAAACATATTTTAGTTGAATACTATGTGCCAGATAGTATGCAAGGTCAATTAAATCAAATGGTTTTAGAGATTTGTTTTACAATCTGCCAATTGTTTTAAAATGCTCAGCATTTAAGTTGAATTGATTCATGTGCTTGTGAGGGAGGGAAATCTCTGTTCCTTAGGTTTTGGCTTCTTTTTCTTTTATTTTGCTTTCTCTTCCTTTTTGAGGAAAAAGTGGATAAAATGTGATCAAGGAAGAGTTCCTTGAGACCCGTTGTTCAAATTAGTTAATGTGGTAAAAGACCCTCTCAGGCTGAACAACACAGGTGTCTCAAGAAAGAGCACTTAGTTTTCAGTCATTCTTGAAAGGATACAGAGCCAAGGACAAAACATACCCACACCAGCATATTTATCCAACTGAAACCTGTTCCAATTAAACACATGAAGAGAAAACGTCACGAAGAATAGTGATAGTACTACTACTAATAAACCAATAGCTTTCCTAATGCAGAGGCTATAGACTTTCACTGGGATACCAGTGCTGCCACTGTGTGAAGTTCATTTACTTCTGTGAATCTCAGGCTGTGTTTCTCAAGGTATTGGAGACAAATAGGAAACCATCTGTCTATGAGGTGGGGTAAACATGAATACCACCTGTTTTTCTGGGAGCTGTGCTTTTAGAGTCTCAGAGGAAAACATAGGAACTGTTTGACTTTGTGGCACTTTTGGGCCACATAATTGTCCTCTTGAAGATCTGTTAGGAAGCTATGGCGGTAGAGTATACTTTGTATTGTGCTCCACTCAAAGAAAAAAAATTATTCACAGAGATTTGTAATATCACTATGGCAATATTTTCTCCAAATCCAAAGGACAAAATAGATCTCCCTTATATCCCTTTATCATTATTTAAACACAGCTTATTGAAACTCATGGCCTATAACCATTTCAGACTTTTTAGAATTTTTTTGTAAGGTAAAATATTGCCTGAAGTCAAATATTACCTAAAATGGAACTACAGAACACTACAGATATGATGAAGTAGAAAGACTTGAAAACATTGTAATGGAACAAAGTAACACAACAATATGGTGGCCATGCAAAAGATGAAATCAAGAAAGAATGCTCTACCTACACAGTCTAATTTTTTTTCTTTCCTTCTACTTCTTATCTTCTACAATATACTTTTTGAGTGTGGCTCACTGTAAAATTTTATGTCTACCTCAAGTTTTCATACAATACCTTGTGCAATAGAAAGGTCTGACCTTTGCCCCCAGTTCCTGGGAGGTAACTAAAGCCCCTGGAATGTCCTGCTTGGTAAGGGTGTCTGTTTACCTGGAGACCTTGGGTCATGTCTGATAGTCTATGCTAACACTGTGATTTATATTGAGGATCTTGGGTCATGCAGTAGCAGCTTGACCTCTGAAGGGATTATAGACTAATGTCATCCATGTGAGTGATCAGCCATGCCAACATGTCCAACCTCTAGTAAAGTGCTTGCATACTTAGGCTCCAGTGACCTTCCCTGGTTGGCAATGCTTCCTCCGTGTTACTGGGAAAAGTAAGTGAGGAGTCTGGCTCCTGGTTAAAAGCCTATGTATGATTTGTCAGGTCTGACCATAGGCAAAGGCAAAGGCTTTACCTGGCAGGGCTTTTGGAGTAAAGCTGTCCTCCACACTCCAAACTATGTGCATAGCCAGTGCATGCCAGTCTCTGAAGGGAGTTGCCATCAAGGGTCCAGGCTTCTCTGGCCTGTCATGCTCTTATTTATTTATTTATTTACTTATTTACTTACTTACTTATTTTTTAATGGTTATTTATTTTTGAGAGAGAGAGAGACAGAGCATGAGCAGTGAGCTGTGGAGGGGCAGGGAGATACAGAGATGCAGAATCTGAAGCAGGCTCCAGGCTCTGAGCTGTCAGCACAGAGCCTGATGCAAGGCTCAAACTCACAAGCTATGAGATCAAGACTTAGAGCCGAAGTCAGACACTCATCTGACTGAACCACCCATGCGCCCCTGTCATGCTGTTTCACTATTTATATTCTTAGCCCTGGCACCTTCATTCCTAAGACTTCATCTGAGGCCTTCCACCAAGATCCTTTTCAGGTACCTCTGCTGAGGATTTCTTACTGGGGGAAGGAAAGGGAACTTGAATACATTCTTCCCCCTGTCATTTAGTACCTAGTACTTTTCTACTCCCAACCCTTCTCTTCCCCTTCCCTCCAATATCAGCATCCACAGAACTACTTGAACATTTTGTGCAGATCTCCCTCAAAAATGAGACGAGTCCCACATCAGGCTGATCCACCTGACCCTCCATCAGTAGCCGTTCCCCAGGGCAAAATACAAAATGGTGTGTCAATGCTTTCTCAAGTTTCAGACTGTTGCTTATACCATCAAAGCAGTAATTATGGCTTAACTCCTTCATTTTTGACTTGTTGCTCTAATTGGCTAGTAGGATACCTGGCAACTCAGCTTTCTCTGTCTTCCAGCTCAGTGGAATGCCTGACAGTGACACCTTTCCCACACCCCCCAACTTCACTGGTAGAGGACACCTAGAAGTCCTGTGCCTAGACTCTCCTTTTTCCCATCCTATGTGCCTTTTCCTGTTGCTAATTCTAATATGTATGTGCTGATTTTAATAAATTGTCCCAAGGATATATTGCTCTGCTGAGTGCTGTGAGTCCTACTGAACTATTGAATCTGAGGGTAGTCATGGGGACTTGCAGATCATACATGCACTTAAAATTATTTTGTTAAGGAAACAATGTGTGAACACTGCCTTTATTTATTTATTTTTTTTCTTTGAAGATTTTATTTAAATTCAAGTTAGTCAACATATAGTGTAGTATTGGTTTCAGGAGTAGAACTTAGTGATTCATTACTTATATACATCACCCAGTGCTCATCACCAATGCCCTCCTTGCTACCATCACCCATTTAGCTCACCCCCCCACCCACACCCCTCCAGAAAACCTCAGTTTGTTCTCGATAGTTAAGAGTCTCTTATGGTTTGTGTCCCTCTCTCTTTTTATCTTATCTTATTTTTTGTTCCCTTTCCCTATGAACACTGCTTTTAATACAGGTCTGTATTTTCTAAATCCAAATAGAAGAAATCAGAAAACCCCAGAAATATATTAAAACTTTACATAGTGTCATCAATAGCATTGGGATGTACTTCTGCTTCCATTGAAAGGACCAAGAAACTTGGGGCACCTGGGTGGCTCAGTTGATGAAACGTCTGACTTCAGCTCAGGTAATGATCTCACAGTTTGTGGGGTTCGAGGCCCCATCAGGCTCTGAGTTGACAGCTCAGAGCCTGGAGCCTGCTTTGGATTCTGTGTCTCCCTTTCTCTGTCCCTCCCTAGCTCACATTCTGTCTCTCTCTCTCTCTCTCTGTCTCTCAAAAATATAAACATTTGAAAAAATTAAAAAAAAAGGACCAAGAAACTCTTGACAGGTGACTTTCAGTTTTAAAATCAAAGTCTCAAACAGGGTAGATGTATTCAGCTACAGTGGACATGAGATATGAAAGTGAGATAGTAAAATTATAGCAGAATAATTTGCTTTAAAAATGGATTTTCTTTTTAAAAATGATTTCTGTAACTACCAATATTTCCCATATCATTAAAAGATCAAAGTTGGTGTTTCATAGCTGAAAGGGCAAATAGTCTGCTAAATCAATGTACTAACTTTCATAGGAAAAAACCGAGGCACAGATTTATAAAACATAGTTAAGATTGTAGACTAAGTTAGTGGCAGAGAATATTTGAGTCTAGGTCTTCTGACTTCATATCATGGCCCTTTATATAAATTTTATGTTCAAAACTTTAAAGTTAAATGCACATTTACCAAAATTAAATTTCCAACATTTTCTACCACTTTTTACACATAATTTTGGGAGAAAAGTGATGGAGATTTACTGCCATAGTTCATGCAAAGTCATCGATTTCTGTATATAATGCTGAAATACAACAAAGCCATTTTGTGTGTGTGTGTGTAAGGTTTTAAAAATAGCATACTTCACATGTAAGTCATGGGAGGAAGGAATAAATATTAATGGCTAAATTAATATTCTTGCAAATTTATTATTCAAACCTCAGCCAACGATAAAACTTTTACAAATGATACCCTGGATCAGTAGGTATAAATCTGGCAGGAGCTCATAAGATGACTCTGTTATCTTCCCATTTCCCCAGGTTGAGAAATATAGCTCTAATTTCTGCTCAGAAGCTAATATATAAGAATATATAAAAATCTGAGGAACAATCAGTATCCCTATGGGTACTAAAAAAGCACAGACATAGGGCACTTGGGTGGCTCAGCCGGTTGAGCAATCAACTCTTGATTTTGGCTCAGGTGGTGATCCCAGGGGCATGGGAGTAAGAACCATATTGGGCTTCATGCTGAGCATGGAGTCTGCTTAAGATTCTCTCTCTGTCCCTCTGCCCCTCTCCCCCAGTTGTGCTCTCTCTCTCTCTCAAAAACAGAACAAAACAAAACAAAATACAGACCTAAAAGAGTTCAGAAAATGCTAGGGAAATTAATTGCCTTCTGTTCTGAAGTTCTCCTCTTTTGTATCTTATGAAGACACTTGCCATTGGATTTAGGCCCTACACAGTTAACCAGATCTCATCACAAGATCCTTAACTTAATTGCATCTATAAAACACTTTTTCCAAATAAGGTACTGTTCAACAGTTCTGGACATTAGGACATAAACGTATCTTTTTGGCAGGGGGCACCATTCCGTGGAATACAATGACTAATATATTTAGGACCTCTTAGCTTATTCAAATCTTTAGCAGTGTCTCTAGGATTACCTAGGGGGTTATGACAAGTGTTTGTGCACTAGCTTGCCCAATCTTACAATTTTTCTGATCCTGGTCTTTTCTGGACACATTTGGTGAAATCTTCTGCCAATGTCTCTGTTGTCTATGAAATCTTTTGAGGTAACTTCATCAGAGAGGCCCCCTATTAGAACTGCAATGACCCTGCCATTCTGAGGCACCTGTGTAGTTCAGTCCATTGGGCGTCCGACTTAGGCTCACATCATAATCTTGCAGTTCATGAATTTGAGCCCCGCATCAGCCTCTGTGTGGACAGCTCAGAGCCTGGAGCCCGCTTCAGATTCTGTGTCTCCCTATCTCTCTGCCCCTCCCCTGCTCATGCTCTGTCCCCGCCCCCTCTCAGAAATAAATAAACATTGGAAAAAAAAAAAAAAAAAAAGAACTGCAATTACCCTACCATTCCATTCATACCATTTCATGAAAAGCTATCAAGTTTAGCTTCTATGCCAGTGTTGCTCTTTATGGTGCCACACCTGCCCTGGCCACTGCTACCTCTACCAGATACTGCCTCTGGATGCTGCCAATTGTTTTTTTAATTTTTTTTAAGTTTATTTATTTTTCAGAGAGAGAAAGCATGAGATGGGGAGGGGCAGAGAGAGAGGAACAGAGAGAATCCCAAGCAAGCTGCACACTGTCAGTGCAGAGCCAGACGTGACTCAAGCTCGTGAACCATGATATCATGATCTGAGCTGAAATTAAGAGTCAGAGGCTTAACTGACTGAGCCACCCAGGCACCCCTGGACTCTGCCAATGTTTAATGCATTGACAGGAGCCTTTGTAGTTCCAGAGAAGTAAGGAGCCCTCTCGGCATGTGTGCCAAACTTCCAACAATAATCAATTCATGGTCAGTATTGTTTCAACTCATTTCACAACTATAACAATGGAAGAGTTGAAGGAAATTTCTGATATCCTATAATTTTATCCATAAGTGTTTCATTCCTGTGAATCATTTAAATTTAACAGGGATTCCTATTAACTTTATATTTAAACATATCTGATTTTATTTTAAATATTTTCAGTTCATTTACTGAATCAGAAGCCAAACAAAATTATCTCATTATAACAAATTGATAGTCTCTTTCATATATACACATATGTATATATATATACATATACACATGCATATACATATACATATACCTATATATTTTTTTCTTTCTCTCTCTCCTTCTCCCTCTCTCCTCTGTCTTCATGCATTTTGTTATATACCTTTATCAGGAGGCCCAAAACTGTCTGGTGGACTTCACTGTAATGGTGTTACAATCAATCTATTTGGTTGTTGTCAACCTGATCCAATCATTATAAAGCCTCTCTTCAGCTTTTCACTTGATAGCTTTAGCAGGCATTGACAATTATTACCCAGATTCAATATTTTATTACAGAGTACACATTGATAAAATTCAAATTGTATCATTTCTTCTTCGTTTATTAGCTAGAATACTAATAAAATATGGTTTTTAAAAATGCAAAAACACATAGAGTGGTGAGTGGTGTGTTCTCTTTTATAAAGAGAAACTTCTTTTCATCAACTATGTGGTTACTCAAAGATACTAATCGTACAAGTGAGGCAGGATATTTGTAAGATTCTTTTTTTTTTTTAAATTTTTTAAATGTTTATTTATTTATTTTTTTGAGAGAGAGAGAGACAGAGTGTGAGCAGGGGACAGGCAGAGAGAGAGAGAGAGAGAGAGAGAGAGAGAGAGAGAGACAGAATCTGAAGGAGGCTCCAGACCCCAGACTGTCAGCACAGACCTTGACGCGGGGCTTGAACTCACCAACTGAGATCATGACCTGAGCTGAAGTCGGAGGCTTAACCGACTGAGCCACCCAGGCGCCCCTAATATTTGTTAAGAATCTTGCCCCTCACCAGGTTTCAGCATAGTTGGTACCCTAAGAGCCCTCCAAAGATGAAATAATGTGTGCCTGTATTTTTAGCATCATTATGAACTCATAGATCAAAAACATACTTTGTTATATTTCAATCCACTGCAGCTACTACATATATAACAGTATAATCTCAATATTATACCATAATAGTGTGTAAAATTATTCCTCATTCCTCTTTGTGCTATGTCTGCATAGTACTCTCCACCATTGTAGATATACCATAGTTTATTTATACAACTCTTTATTGGTGGAATTTTGTTATATTTGATAAATAATCAGTAATACCTTTAAGATTTAGATTATTCATTTACTTTAAGATGATTTCTCTCCCAAGAGGAATTTAGTTCTTTATTTGAATGCATGTTCACTCAACCTGGATCTTCTATTACAGTTACAGTGTGTTCATGGTTTCAGTTTTTATATAACACTTTAAAAATATACAAATTATAAAACAATGTAATTTGTTAAAAAAATAAAAATCTATGCTTAGGACAACCACTTGGAATATACCCAAAAGTTGATTCATTTGACAACAAAATATTTTGGATGATTAATGTGTTGAAGAATTCAACTGAAAATAAATCAACTCACTCCCCTTAAAATGTGGCTTGAAAATAATTTATATCTGTGGAGATCAAAATAGGAAAAAAAGTTAGTTGATAAGTTATTTGTAGTCAGAATAATAGATGATTATATCATTAGGAACTCACCACTCTATGTGTTTTTGCATTTTAAAAACCATATTTTATAGTGGAAATTATAAACTTATGTACCTAGAAGGAAAAACTAAAATTATGATTAGTTTCCCATTCTTGTGAGATGTTGGTTGCCTGAATGTTAGAGAAACAATCTCAAATGATATCTTTAATTTTAAAGTAATTTTTACATCCTTGTTTGTCCATGGTTGTTTTTCCTCCTTAATATTAAAAAGAATCATTATTTTCTTTCTTTCTTTCTTTTAATAACTATTTATTTGTAATATGATTTTTTTTGCTAATTTCCCTTCCTAAATTTTACTTGTCTTCAGTCTGAAACTAAAGAGGATTTGTTATAAAATCATGATGCACAAATTTCATATAAAAAGTGGTAACTTTTAATCTTCTCCCACAGCATTTACTAAACAGAACAATATACAAATATAATATCCAAAAGAAACATTATTCATGAAAATCTTTATTGAATCATAAATTGGTTTTAGATTTTTTTCTTCTCTTTCCTTCTTTCATTCTTTCTTTTTTCTTTTTCTCTTTTCTTTTCTTTTCTTTTCTTTTCTTTTTCTTCCTTTCTTTCTTTCTTTCTTTCTTACCTTCTTTCTTTCTTTTTTTTGTCATAAGTGACAGGAAGCCAAATGTAAATTAGTCTCATTGTAGGGGAGGGTGGGATAGAATAAAGGAATTAATTGATCCTTAATAGAAAGAATGAAAAGTAGATCTACCTTTAGGTGTGGGCCAAACAATTCAGGACTGGGATTCCCTCCATCTGTTGGGTCAGCTTCCACAATATTAATTCTGTTCTCAAAATGACTCATTCCCTGCTGGTCTCAGGAGGACTGCCAGCAGCTCATAGGCCTGTGTCAGAGAGCAAGAGTCTTTATTTGAAGGCTTCTAGAATATATCTTGAGATTAATTTCAATGTGATTCAATATGAAGCAATGTCTGGAGTCAGGGGAATTCATTGTGTTGGGTTTTTTTGGCCTGAAAGCCTCACTACATAACAGGTTGAGAGACTGGGGGAGCAGTGGTTTCTAAAACAAAATTCCACCTTTGGTTTGTGAGAGGGCAAATGGATGGAGGAAAACAATGAAAAAAAATGTCCTAAGAGTTTCTAACAATTGCCAGTGCATTAGAAAACAAACAAGCAAACAAACAACCGAACGAACAAAAAAACCTTTCCTAATAAGTCAAACCAATGTTTTAATAGGTTTTGTATATGCTTGTATATTCTTCATTGTTTAGAAGATGTCTTGGTCTTTGGAGCCTCTGCTGAATACTGCACTTGGGATATTGATTTACTTATGAGACAAATAGGGATGAGAAAAAGTGAGAAAGTTAAACACTGCTTTATTTCTTTATTCTGCTTTCCCTGATTCTTCTCTTTCTTTCTTTCCTTCCTTCCTCTTTACTTTTTATATTCTCTATTTCTCTTCATTTCTTACTCCTTATTTCCTTCTCTTCTTTTTTCATCACTTTTTTTGTCTTCCTTTTTCTGTTTCATTTCTCCTTCTTTTCCTGTCTTCTTTCTTGGCTGTACCTTTCCCTCATTCTCTAATCTGCTTCAAGCTCCTCCCCTTTCGTCTCTGAAATCTCCTTCCCATCTGTCTAAACCAAAGGGTAGAGCCAGCATGACTTAAATAACTTCTTAATGGATAAATTTCTCTTTGTGTAGGGTAAAGAAGTACTAGACGGACTAGACTCCCCTGTGCTCTGGATTCAGTTCTATCAAGGTTCTTAAAATAAGTGATCCTTGTCGCTTCCTTATCTTCAACTACTTTATACATTTTCTTTCCCTGGCACAGTGGCAATTGATCTTACCAAAAGCACAAACTAAATAGATGCAGTTTAGTCTTAGCCTAATATTAATTACTTTGTGGCACTTGCACTGTTTAATTTATCCAACTTGAAACATTTTCTTTCTTAATTTTCAGGACACAATACTTCACTCTATCCTAGATAGATTTCTCCATTTATATGACACCATAGAGCAATAACTCTCAGTGACATTCAATTGCTGTAAATATACTCATGTATATGGTCAATTTTCTTTTTTTGTGTGTAGGCTCTTTTCTCTGTGTCCTTTGGAAGAGACCATAGTATAAACATGTGTATCTCCAGCACTTGGTACAGTATTTTACATAAGATTTTCTGTAAATACATTTAAAAATTTTTTTTAGTTTTATTTTTTATTTTTTTAAATTTACATCCAAATTAGTTAGCATATAGTGCAACGATAATTTCAGGAGTAGATTCCTTAGTGCCCCTTACCCATTTAGCCCATCCCCCCTCCCACAACCCCTCCAGTAACCCTCAGTTTGTTCTCCATATTTAAGAGTCTCTTATGTTTTGTCCCCCTCCCTGTTTTTATGTTATTTTTGTTTCCCTTCCCTTATGTTCATCTGTTTTGTCTCTTAAAGTCCTCATATGAGTGAAGTCATATGGTATTTGTCTTTCTCTGACTGACTCATTTCCCTTAGCATAATACCCTCCAGTTCCATCCACATAGTTGCAAATGGCAAGATTTCATTCTTTTTGATTGCTGAGTAATACTTCATTGTATGTGTGTGTGTGTGTGTGTGTGTGTGTGTGTGTGTGTGTATAACATCTTCTTTATCCATTCATCCATCGATGGACATTTGGGCTCTTTCCATACTTTGGCTATTGTTGATGGTGCTGCTATAAACATTGGGGTGCCTGTGTCCCTTCGAAACGGCACACCTATATCCCTTGGATAAATACCTAGTAGTACAATTGCTGGGTCGTAGGTTAGTTCTATTTTTAGTTTTTTGAGGAACCTCCATACTGTTTTCCAGAGTGGCTGCACCAGCTTGCATTCCCATGTAAATAAATTTTTGACAGAGTGATTAATCTCCTTCTGCCATCAGGTTTTATAAATGATTCATTCAAAAGCAAGTGATCTACATGCAAGAAGAAAACTAAAATTACAGCACATGAGTTTCTCTTTAGCAACAGAGACCAACATAGTATATTTTGCAGCAGTTCTTGGTACTGGAATGAGTTGGGGTTCAAAATTTTTTTTGCATTGCCAGATCTGGGCTAGTGTGGTGGCCATGGCCAGACCTCGAAGATCTGTTACATAAATGAAGGTGAGATGAAGTTAGCAATGGCAGGCCATCAGGTACTAACTCAACAGAGCTTCCAATCCAATTCCCACAGTGGGATTAAAATATTTTAAGCAAACACCACAAGGCTATGCAATCTGCAGGCCTTGCAGGAGTATCAGCATGGTTTCTGAGGGAGCCAATGAACAAGGACCATGTCCAAGGATCTCTTCTCCATGTCCATGGAGGCATGATAACCACATTTTGCACTGAGGTGAAGAAAGGGAATTGGAGAGACTGGAGTACTTAAAAAGAATTGTTTTAGGCCTTCCCAGATAGGGAGTAGAACTTTGAAAAGACTGGATATTGTAAGTGAAAGGAGATTGAAAAGACTGTTTATTCTAGCAGATACTGGAATATTAATACTGGAAAGCTGCAAAATTTTCCTTTGAGTAAAGTCAAAGTGGTTTTATAATACGGAGTAACCAATTTTTCCTAGACATATGAGTCTGAGTAGTAATTCTGACCTGTTTTTGTCTGAATTCCCCCCAGGAAGCAGTTTGATTGTGTGTGGGAGGGGAGCAGGGGGGGCAGGGAGGCTTTAGGGAGAGTGATGACAGAAACAAGTAAAATCAGGAAGTCAGGGATGAGTGATTGAACCAGTCACCACTCTGAGCGAGTGGGACATAATGCTGTTGTGACTTCCCATCAATGCCCATGCCACCGTGATTAAGTGTTAAGTTCCTCAGACTTCCATGTCTGCACGGGTATGATGATCCACTGAGTCCTCGCAGGCATTCCTTCATCATCAGAGAAGATCCTGGACAGCAAATGAGAAATGTGAGGTACAACTGAAGCAAGGAGCTGCCAGGTCACTCTGTGCAAAACTGGTAGCTACAAAATGGCTGACATAAAAGGTGAAGTAACAGGTTGTCAGGGGGAGCACAGAGCTATCCAGAATCCAGGCCCACTACACACAGGAAATACTCAGCAGAGTTCTTGGTGCAGAATAAATGCTTAAATGAGAGCTATTTTTATTAGCAGGCTCCATTCCTATGAATCACACATACTCGTATAGCCCATTACATAAAATGGTGCCACGTATAACAGCAAATGATATCCAAAGAGAGGGCTTTGGATGAATGAACAAATATAAACAGAGATACATTACTGTCTTTAGTAAGCTCAAAGTCTTCTAGAAAAAAGAAAATTTTAAAGTAATTATAATGGCTTCATTAGTAAAATCGTAAAAAGTTTTGTGTTCGTTGGCTGATACCTTTATGCTGTAACTTGTTCTAATCATTGTCATTAGACAAAACTATATACAACATATAGAAGCAGTACTAAGAAGGTGGAGAGAGACGAGATCAGGAAATACTTCTTAGGTGAGGAAATATCTCACAAGTATTTTGCTACGGAGTCAGCACATAATAAAACATGCCTTATAAAAAGACAATCCCTGGGATGTCCACAGCATAAATTTATAAAAGGAATTAGCAAGCAAGATAACATAGGATCACACATGTAGGACTGCCTAGATCAGATCCCATCTTAATAGCTTTGTACCTTTTAGAAACTTATTCAATCTCTGTGCCTTATTTTCTTCATTTGTAACAAGTGTATTAAAAATAGGAGCTCTTGTGAGGATTAAATAGTTCAATTCTGATAAAACAGTTAAAATAATGCTTCATGCACAAAAATTCTGTATAAACATTTGCTGTTTTTTAATAACTGTTTTATTATTTTAATATTCCTGGCTAAAACAGAAAATATATATAAGTAAGGGAGAAATGATTTCATTTTGGTTTTCGAGAGCAAGACAAAATGATAGATTTTTTCATATCTAGTCTTTTAAATAGTTTATGTCAAATTAGTATTATAATTTTCTTTGGTAGAATTTGGTTTGGTTTCATGATATCATCTAGGCCCATATTTTCTTTCTTTTTTTTAATGTTTATTCATTTTTGACAGAGAGAAAGAGAGAGAGAGAGAGATAAGAGTGTGAGTGGGGGAGGGGCAGAGAGAGAGGGAGACACAGAATCCACAGTAGGCTCCAGATTCTGAGCTTTCAGCTGCACGCGGGGCTCAAACTCATGAACCATGAGATAATGACCTGAGCTGAAGTAGGATGGTTAACCAAATGAGCCACCCAGGCACTCCGGATCTGTATTTTCTTTGCATAATTTGTAAAATAACATTTTTTAATGTTTTTTATTTATTTTGAGAGAAATAGAGAGCATGTGCATGAGTGAGGGAGGGGCAGAGAGAAAAGGAGAGAGAGAATCCCAATGAGGCTACACACTGTCAATGTAAAGCCCAACTCAGGGCTTGAACTCACGGACCCTGAGATGATGACTTGAACAGAGATCAAGAGTCAGACGTTTAACTGACTGAGCCACCTAGGCACCCCTAAAATAAGATTTTAAAACCACTTACTATAGTGGCTACCTGCGTGGCTCAGTCGGTTAAGTGTCTGACTCTTGTTTTGGGCACAGGTCATGATCTCATGATTTGTGTGTTTGAGCCCCGCATCGGGCTCGATGCTGACAGTGTGGAGCCTGCTTGGGATTCTGTCTCTCCTTGTCTCTCTGCCCCTCCCCTACTTGCTCTTTCTGTCTCTCTCAAAAATAAAATAAACTTAAAAAAATAAAAAAAAACCATTTAAATTAAATGCATTGTTAATAATTTATTTGTGAAGGGTGGGAGATATGTAGTAATGTTTCCTTTGTAATTTTTAATATTTATAGTTCATATTCTTACCTGGTGTTTATGAATTTGTTTTGCTGTTGCTCTTTATTGTAGATTTATTTTCTAACATTAATTTTGGCTCATATTTATTATCTTTTATTGCATATCTTAGGAGCTTGATGTGCTCTTCTTTTATTAATTTCTTACAGGGGTGCCTGGGTGGCTCAGTCAGTTAAGTGTCTGACTTCTGCTTAGGTCATGATCTCATGCTCTGTGGGTTCAAGCCCTGCATCAGGATCTGTGTTGACAGCTCAGAGCCTGAGCCTGCTTCAGATTCTGTGTCTCCCCCTCTCTCTTCCCCTTACCCACTTGTGCTCTGTCTCTCTTTGTCTCTCAAAAATAAACATTGAAAAAAAAATTCTTATAATAGTTGCTCAGATCACTAATATTTAGCCTTTATTCTTTTCCAATATATACATGTAAGATTACAATGGCTCTTGTAAGCATAGTTTAGTTGCATCCCACAAATTTCAAAATTATTATTTTGCTATTGTCATTATTCAATTTCAAGTATCGTCTAAATCCCATAGTGATTTTTTTTTCTTTGACCTCTGCCCATTTTAAATTGTGTTCTGAATTTTCAGTCTTACTGGGATTCTTCAACAATTAGCCAGTTTTTATTGTTGCTTCTGGAAAGGGAAGTTACCATAATTAAAAAGTAATCCCAAATACCAAACTCATTACTTTTGTCCTCCCTCAATTTTTGGATCTGGTTCTGCAAATTCTTACTCTAATTATTGTAGGTAATTCTTGTGGTTTTTGGTAAGTCTCTAATGTGTTTTAATTTGTTTTAATTTTATTTTTATTATAATTGTTATGATTATTATTTTATTATCTTACCTAACAATAGCTAGTCGTTGCAAGAAGTAATATTTTACTTTAACCTTTACTTACTTCATTTAACTCAAGAACAGACTCAGATTGTTACCTTTTCTTGACTGCATGTTGGTAAAGTTCTTCCTTCCTCTCCATGACTTCCTACTTGGCTAGTTGAGGGAACCTTTTTCACCCTGCAGAATTGTTCCTTTATAACCTCACTTGAAGATTGGAAAAGGCCAAGATGAGTTAGAAGGAGAAACAATAGAGCACTCTACTTCTTCCTATAATTCTTCTCGGCGTTTTGCACATGAATCATACTGTAATGTTGCCAAATACGGTGATTTTGGTGAGCTCTATGTTTTTGAGTAGTCACACATGACCTTGTTTACTGAATTCTGAAGAAACAGCTATTGTAAACATTCAGAAAAGCTAAAATCGTTGACTCAGCTACTTTCTATACCTAATCATCTGTTGCAAGTCATGAGATTATAACATCACTTTTTGTTACAGATTTTCATATATTTCCTTTTGACTTATAACTTCATTTTTCCAAAATGACCACAGTGACGTTTAGGCACCTGAACTACTGCACAATCTAGACTTCAGTGAAAATATGCAGCCATACGTGGCTTTAGTAGGTCTTTTTAAGGCACATATGTGAGGGATAAAAGCATAAAGATAAACAAGGGAATATTTTACATGCTGTCAGTGCAAATTTTAATTTTTAAAATGTATTTTATTTTATTAAGTAGGCTCCGCACCCAATGTGGGGCCTAAACTCATGACCCTGAGATCAAGAGTTGTGTGCTCCACCAACTGAGCCAGTCAGGTGCCTAAAACAAGGGAATATTAAACATAAATTTGAAGATGATGGTTGCTCTTAGCTGAGAAAAATGAAATGATTGGGAAGGGACTCACAGTGGGTTTCAAAACACTATTTTTTCTTGATGTGGTTTGACAATATGGGTATGTAGTTTTAAGCTATTCGTTGAACTTATTTATTGTATAGGCTCTTCTAAGTATCAAAAATATATTTTACATACACATACACACACATCCATGATAAAGCAGCAATTATCTGATCAAGTTTAGGAAAATCTACTATTATTTTTCACGGTCCCACTTTTTTTTTCCATTGGCCAAATCAATGAGGTAAATGGGAATGTAATGGGAATCTTCATTTCTGTATCTTTCAAGTTTTGGGGGATGGTGCTAATTTATGTTATTGCCCCCAAAGATGTGGTTTTGCATTTAGTTGCTATTTTGGAGGGAGTTTTATCTAGCCCTTCCAATCCTGAGAGGTTTTATTCCATAGGACAGAGAACCATTGTGAGGAATGTGCTAACTCTTGAATATATCTATTCCAATTATACATTCAGGAATTTGAGAAATTAATCCAGAATTATTTCAGGGACTCATTTAATACACTTTGGAAGACACCTGGAGAAGTTTTCCCTTTATTTCTCATTCCCACAAGCCTTCACCTGAACTAGCTGTCCACATAGCTATCTAGACCCCAGGGATTAATATGAGCTCAAAAACAGTATCTAATAATTACCTAGATGTTCAAAGTTATTTTTATTGCCCTAATTTGTAATTATCTTTATAAATGGTCACAGGTACCTTTGGAAATGCTTAGTAGGAATATTTGCAGTGCATAGCTGTGATGGATCTTGTTTAAGAGTCCTATCTTTCCCTTAATTTATGAGGTTCTTGTCTCTGAACTGATTTAGGCTTGGGATTTTGGTAAAGAGCTGTGATTCTTCATTACTGTGACTCAAGATATGCCTCAATTTAACACTTATCGATTTACTTTTTTTTTTTTTCAGATTTTTACTAAAATAAGATTTAATGTGTTACCTGTCTTGGAATTCTAGGGATTACATGATCAATTGGTCACCTTAATGATGCCTGTCTGATTAACATTCTCATTCTGACCCCCATTTTGGTATCTGTACCCATGTGGCCTGAGGTAGTTAATTTCCACCACCTTGCCACCATCTGCCATTCCCAGATTCCACTATCACTGTGAAGTCTGGAAGCCCATTTCAGTAATAGCATTAGTCTCTCTGACCTGCATCAGCTACCTACAGAAGACAAAATCTACAGCAATTTGAAGGCAATTGTAGCTTTTCCTAGCCATGTGTTTTCCAATTTTTCAGTATGCTTTATGCTCTTAGGGACATACCTAGAGGGTAGATGAGTGTTTTGTACATAATAAGCCACTTTTAACATTCTCATCTCAAATGTTTTCTGTTTTCTTTCTCTACATTAAAATAAGGGATTTCCAATAGTTCAGTTTCATTCTATGGAGGTCACCATTGTTTACAGGACAACCAGCTTTCAAAGCTAAATTGAGAATCACTTCCAACTACTCAGTTTCATAATAAATCAAGAATCTTGCATAAAATTATTCATAATGAGAAATCCAATTTGATCTAAAATTATGTTTCTCTATGCTTAATCTGGCATTTCCAGAATTCATACAAACATATTCTCTGGATTTTTGTCAATAGAAATGATCAAGTTATAGAAAGGTTTGGTTCCTTTACTTCAGGTAAAGTTATTACAGTGTTTCCAATGAGGCAGGAATATCTTATGTGGAGTTTATGTATTTGGAATACTCAGAACCATCTAAATTATTTCAAATGAACTCATTCCATTTCTCAGCCTTCTATTGTGCCCAAATGAGAATCCTAACTCTTAAATAGTAAATCAAGATCCCATGTCTGATTTTCAATTTATGTTAGCTCTGCAGCTGAAAGAAGAAAGAAATTATTTTAGGAAAGGGATAGAAAACAGTAACAGAAAATTATATCTTAAATACAAGTTAAATACAACAGCATTTGCTACTTTTTTTAAGAATTCTAAGACATATCATATTTGATTTAATTAAGATACATTTATTTACTTTTCATGGTCTGACAAATTTATCATTTCAGATAAGTTTGTTAATTAAATTAAGACCCCAACTTGTAGAATGGACCAGCTTTCAAACAGATAACCCCAGATCATCAAACTTGGACAGAGAGAAAGATAGAGAGAGAGAGAGAGAGAGAGAGAGAGAGAGAGATTTTTCAAAGCTATCTTCAAACCAGTCAAAATAATTAGCGTACCTAAAATTAGATTGGTGTGTTGGATATTTAGGTAGGAACTGTCTTAAGAAAAGGCTATCAGTCAAAATGATGATAGCATAAATAATATTGAAATAGATACCTGATGAGGCACACTCTGTTGAAATAAACATTCATTTCACCATGACACATCTTATCAGCCATTTATTTCGATACTGTAGATATATGTAGTATAAATAATAAGGTTTATAATAGGTTGTTATTAGCCAAACTCACAACTCTTCACTTGAGACTTTGATTGTATTTCTAGGGGATTAGGGAAACAGTGGAATGAGAGATACACAGCTAGGGAGAGAGACCAGACGTTGCAGGTACCAAGACCCTCTGGATTCTTCCGTCTCACCTTTGCCATCCATAGACTCTGTGTCCACTTCTTTAAGTCCTTCTCAGGGTGGTCAGGTCCTCTCAAGCCTCAGAGAACTCTCTTTCTTCCATTCCCTAGCCCATATACCAGTATGTAAATGCCTGATTGGCATACATAAGTTACATATGTATGCATGATGGGTCTTATGAATAACTAAATATATACATAAGCTATGGGAGCTAGGGATTTGTGATATGAAACACTTTTTAACTCTGAGTCAAGAAATATACAGTCACCTAGAATGAAGAAATTATTTATAATTAAATCTAGTTTATTCATCACTGGCTCTGGTGATTCAGACCACATTTTATCCTTGCAGCTGTAGTCCTTCAAAAGCATCATATTCAATTGGTAATTGGAGTGTGGACAAAATACTCACTCCAGCACTCACAAGATTCTTTGCTTTATTCTCTCAGCAGTGACAGCAATAAACACTTTAACCATGACCTTTTTTATACCCAAAATATATAAAGAACTTACCAAACTCAATGCCCAAAAAGCAAATAATCCAGTTAAAAAGTAGGCAAAAAATATGAATAGATATTTTTCCAAAGAAGACATACAGATGGCAACAGACGCATGAAAAGATGCTCAATATCAATATTTATTTTTGAAAGAGAGAAAGAGATAAAGTGCTAACGGAGGAGGGGTAGAGAGAGAGGAGACACAACATTGGAAGCAGGATCCAGGCTCTGAGCTGTCAGCACAGAGCCTCACACGGGGCTGGAACCCACGAACTGTGAGATCATGACCTGAGCTGAAGTCGGACACTTAACCGACTGGGCCACTCAGGTCCCCCTGGACTACATTTTTAATGTAAAATTATTTTATAAAACTCCAATGCCCCATATCAGTTCATCATTCTAGCATAAGCCTTGTATATTTATGATGATTCATTTCGAGCATTTTTTTCTAGACTCTAGTATCACCAATACCACCTTATTAATATAAGTGTAGGAAAGCTGTGGGACAAAGGAACAAAGTGAAATTACCCAGTGTACACAAAGACATAACTAGGTAGCCATTGCAAACATTCATACCTAGATGTCTACATCAGCTTTTGTCTATGAGTGTGCCAAAATGTGTATCGCTGTATGTTAATATACAAACACATGCACACACAAAGAGCATTTGTTCTGTTTCTTTCTCTCAATCAGCTAACCATAAAAATCATATTCCTATTTTGTCTTAAGTATTTAAGAACATCAATATCAAGAGTTATGTATTATGTTATTTAATATGGTCAAGAAAAAAAAGAAAAAAACAAAATGCCATTTTCCAGGAGGCATAAGGTTAGGTAAATAGCATCATCATCAAGTAAATAACTACTACCGTGTGATATTTTACCACCTCACACTAAATAAAACTTCATTTCTGAAGACTTCATAGTTACCTTTAAGCTTTATGACCTTGAGTTTAGAATTAAGTTGACATAATTGACTTTTAAATACTTTAAATAGAAAATGCGCATTAACAAACATTTATTGACTACTTAATAAGCAAAAGAGAACTGTATGTAGCATAATGGGAGATATAAAGAACGTTTAAAAATTATAAACAAATTTAGAAATATGTTGTTAAGCACCATCTGTTATTTGTGTTATTTTAATAGTTATAGAAATGCATGATAAGTAAACACAATTTTAGGTTTTTTTACCCTGTTGTCAATAATACAGGACAGTGTAATGGAAATTAGAAAACAATTTGATTGTAATTGTAAAATTAAGTTTGTTTTGTTTTTTATGTAGTAACTAATTCATATAGTGATAGAAATCACAGCATTGTTTTTATGTAATGCTTAAATACTGTTAACACACTATATTAATTATAGCTATCTGACAAAACATCCTATAATAAATAAGTTTTTTTTTTATTTGGAGACAACTCAAAAGAAAAACAAAATTTAAATTAGATGTGACAAGCCTGAAATATATGTCACAAAAGTGAACACTTAAATAATTTATTATTGAATTTTAAAAAATCATTAAAGATGATGCCCTATTTCCTAAACAAGTTGAGCAATTTTTGTGAATCTTAAGATATGATTATCAGTATTTTAAAGGAAATGTCCAACTGCCTGAGGTCTGTAATATAATTATACATGTTAGCACTATCTCTTTAATTTGGGTGTAATTTTCCTGAGAGAATACAACTTATGAAAACTATACAATGCCAGTAACCTTGAGTCAATTGATTAGCATAAATACATTTTGAATTTTAATTCCTATGTGAAGTCTTTGATTGAAGGACTCCTCTAAGTAGACTTTGTAGTAAGTATGTTTTCTCCAAAGATATAAAGTTGGACTGTTTATTGAAGTCAGTAGCCTACAGCAGCAGGTGTAAGTCAAAGACTCCATTTATCACAAAATGAACTTTTCAGATACTAGATTTTTTTTAATGTTTATTTATTTTGGAGAGAGAGGGAGCATGAACAGGGGAAAGACGGAAAGAGAAGGAGACAGAGGATCCAAAGCAGATTCTGTGCTGAGAGCAGAGAGCCCAGATGGGGCTCAAACTCATGAACCATGAGATCATGACCTGAGCTGAAATCAAAAGTTGGATGCTTAACCGAATGATCCACTCAGGTGGTACCAGATACTAGATTAATAAATAGTTTTGTGATTAATGTCATTGAGAGTATTGGACAACATATTTCAGCTTCTGATTTATTTAAAATTAAAAGAAAATTATACAGAAAATACTAAAACAAATAATATATGATAGAATTTTAGATGCTTCTTATATGCCAACAGATTGAGTAGAAAGCATGTCGTTTTTAAGAATATTTCATTATGAAAGTGTTTAATACAATTATTCCTAATGCTTAATCATATTTTAAATGCATATATTAAATTAGAAATCATTATAAATTGTCGTAAAATGGCCGAATATCTTACTTATGAGTATTATCTCGTTACACTGTTAAAAATAGTGTTTAGTATCATATCATAAAAACTGATGTTTGTCAAAATCATGAGTACAGTATATCTCCAGAATTCTTGATACTAGTGACAGTTTAAAAATATATCATGTGATGGCTCTCCTTACTAGTTAACTGTAAGTTTAGTGCTTATTTGAAAAGGAAACTTAAATATTAGTATTGAGAAATGCTGATCTTCCCTTATGTGATTGTTAATGATAGCCTTGGAAATTTGTTTCTGGGCAAATAAGGTCATTTCAGTAAATATTTAGTTATAATTACATCGAAGAATAAAACACCTAGGAATGAATTTAACGAAGGAGGTAAGAGAACTGTATATTGAAAACAAGACCGTAATAAGGAATTGAAGAAGACACAAATAAATGGAAAGATATTACATGCTCATGGGTAGGAAGAATTAATATTGTTAAAATGTCCACGCTGGTGATGTATGGTCTATCGAGTAACTATATTGTGTACCTGAAACTAATATAACACTGTCTGTTAACTAACTGGAATTAAAATTAAAAAAAGAAAATACATACATAAAGTGTCCACACCATCCAAAGAAATATACAGATTCATTAAAATCCCTGTCAAAATTCCAATGGTATTTTTCACAAAAATAGAACAAACAATCCTAAAATTTGTTGGAACTACAGACCCTGAATAACCAAAACAATCTTGAGAAAAAGGACTGGAAGTATCACATTACCCAATTTCAAACTATACAACAAAGCTATAGTAATTAAAACAGTGTGGCACTGACATAAAAACAGACACATAGGAACAGAATGGAGAGTCCAGAAATAAACCTGCACGTATATGGTCAATTAATTTATGACAAAGGAATAAGAACTGAAACTATAAAGCTCCTAAAAGAAAACATAGGCAGTAAGGTTCTTGACATATATTTTGGTGATGATTTTTTAAATCTGATACCAAAAGCGATAGCAACACATGCAAAAATAAACAAGTGGGACCACATCAAACTAAAAACCTTCTGCACAGTAAACTATCAGAAAAGTGAAAAGGCAACCTACCTAATGGAGAAAATATTTGTAATCATATATCTGATAAGGAACTAAGATCTAAAATATATAAAGAACTATCATTCATACATCTGATAAAGAGCTAATATCCAAAATTTATAAAGAACCCATACAACTCAATAACAAAAAAAGCAAACAATCTATTAAAAAATAGGCAGAAGATCTCAACATTTTCCAAAGAAGACATACATGTGGACAATGGGTACATGAAAAGGTACTCAACATCACTAATTATCAAGGGAATGCAAATCAAAACCACAATGAGATATTATGTCACAACTGTTAGAATGGCTATCATCAGAAAGATAAGACATAACAAATAGGATATTATTCATTCATTAAAAAAAAGAATAACATCTTGCCATTTGTGACAACACATATGGACTTGGAGGGCATTATGCTAAGTGAAATAAGTCAGACTGAGAAATGTCATATAATCTCTGTTATGTGTGCAATCTTTAAAAAAAAGCTCATAGATACAAAAAACATGTTGGTAGTTGTAAGAAGTGAAGGGTGGGAGAAATATTTGTTTTCAGCTTAAATAAATTGAAAAAAAAATTTTGAAAAAGCTATCAATTTAAGAAAAAAAATCAGCTAACTAAAAGTAAAACAATATTTAGTAAATTATATTCAATTGTACATCAGTGTCTATCATTTCCTATAGGAAGTGGTAAATATTGAGAAGAAAACAGTGTACTCTCAATAAAAGTTTGCTTAATCTAGGTTGAATTTTACTCTTTGGCATCGCTCTTCATAGCACCCTAAGATAAGCTTAATTATGCCAGAAAACTCCATGAGAAATTTTATTTCAAACACTTTCATCAGTATAGTTTTCTAAGGCACTAGTATTTTCTCTAATTGAAGCACTAAACTTCCTGCACTTTTTCTTTTTCTTTTTGCCATTATGCTAAGGATATATAATTTCTGCTGATTTAAGTATCTTATGTCAGGGCAGTAAGTATGCAATTAGCTTTAGTTTAAGTGATAGCAGCATGCTATAAATAAGATTCTTAATTGTGTTTGCAAGATTAAAATTCAGCCTCATTGTTTGTTCCCTTTATTTCTTTGGTGGCATTGTGGTATATTCACATTGCTACCTCTAAATGAATGTCAACTTGTTTTACCTCGACTGCAGTCGATCGATACTTCATTAGGCTGAATTGTCTTGTGCCCATGCAACCTTGAAGCTGTGGCTTAATTACCATCCGTATTATGCAGTGGCTCAGAGAGCTGTGCTCAGCTGTGTCAGTTTTGAAAAAAAATTTTAAAGCCATGGTGTTACCTATATCTTGGAAAACATGACCCCTTGGTTAAAAAAAATTGGCAATATTTGATAAAAATTAAGCATTGATGATTGTTAAAAATTCATTGAAATGCACAAATTAAGTTCAATTTTGAAACTTTTATTATTTTACAAAACTCTTTGAAAGGGAATACAATTCTCATGATAAGGCCATTGTGCAGTTAAGATAATTTAAAACTAATGGCAAAATTGCATTCATATGAAAGAGAAGAGGGGAAAGTGCAGTCAAATGGCAATCATGACAAATGACATCTCTTGTCCAAGAGTCATTTTTCCTCACTAGACTGATTTGTCATCCTCACTTTTGACATTTTTCATCCTGCTATGAAATCACACTGACAGAATAAGATATTTCTAGACTTAACAGCAGGCCACAGAAGATGGTTTTGTGCCTCCATTTATTTTTTGGTTGGCTGTTTCAATTTTTATTTTCCAACAGCTAAAGTCCAGACATACAAAACTTGGTTCTAACAAAATGTTAGCAGTTAAGCAACTGCATGGAAGAAGACTATTTTAAAATAAAATGTGAAATGATATGTGATATTGCTTAATTGACAATAAATCTTTCTACCGGTCACATTTAAAATGTACCAAAATACCAAAAGTTTTGTTTGGCATGGCATTTAATGAATCATTTAATAGTTCCAGCAGTTGATGCCAAAGTCCTGGAATTGGAACAGTCCCATGGAAAAATAATCAAAACAAGGAGATTGTTCATCACCCCGTAGGACTACTGATGGGAAATTGGCCTTCGAATTTGTATTTTCTAGGGCTGTTAGAACAAAGGACCACAGGACCATAGCTTGAAACAGCAGAAATTTATTTTCTCACGGTTCTTGAGGAGAGATATCTGAAATCAAGGTGTCTGCAAAGCTATTCTCCCTCTCAAACTTGTGGGAGAATCTTTCCTTGCCTCCTCCCAGCTTCTGGTGGGTTGCCAGCAATCTCTGGCATTCCTCTAATCTTTCCACAGCCTACAGGCAAATTTTAGGGTTAACTCAGCCTCCTGAGCTTGAGTTTAAGACAGGGTCTCTTTTTTCTTCCCTCTTTGGCTTCCTTTCTTCCTTTCTTTCTTCCTTCCTTCCTTCCTTCCTTCCTTCCTTCCTTCCTTTGAGGAATATTTACTGAGAAACTCCCAAAAGCCAAGAAACTAAGCTAATATTTAGGGACAGTTGGATCCGTAAGAATTTTCCATTTAGTACATCATAGTTTACAGGTGGGGAATGGAGAACAAACTGTACATAAACCAAAAAGGTTCTCTAAAACATGTTTCTCAATGCCAGTGGGCATGTAAGTCACTTGAGACTCTTCCTAAAATGTAAATTCTGAGACAATAAGTCTGTTTTCAGGACCAGATTCTGCATTTGAGACAAATTTCTGGGTGGTGCCAATGTGTTTTGTGGACAAAATTTGAGTAGCCATGTTAAAAGGCATGAAACGAAGAGAAAGGATGAGCTCTAAGTCAAGATCTGGAAAGCTCTTGAAGAATATGGTTTTATGTAATCTACAAATTGAAGAGCCAGCCCGGGTTTTCGCATATGAAACAGGGCAAGGCATTGCCAAATGTAAATAGATGTGCTGAAAGAATGACCTGAACTGCAGTGTGATTGAAGTGAAGAGCTCAGAGTGAATGGGAAGAGGATGATACATTGACCGCTGAGTTGCAGCTTTGCAGGGCAGATTAAAGAGCACAAATATAACCTTAGACAATGGAGAACCAGAGCAATGTGAAGCAGGATATTCTGGTGTCAAGGAAGGATCCAATAGCAAGAATCTCACAGTTCAGGGGCGCCGCCTGGGTGGCTCAGTCAGTTAAGTGTCAGACTCTTAATTTCAGCTCAAGTAACAATCTCAGGCTTCCTGGGATTGAGCCCTGTGATGGGGTCTTGGCTGACAACACAGAACCTGTTTGGGATTCTTTCTCTCCCTCTCTCTCTGCCGCTCCTTGCCTCTCTCTCTCTGTCTCTGTCTCTCTCCCCCCGTCTCTCTATTAAAATAAATACGTAAACTTAAAAAAAAGAGAGAGAGAATCTCAGAGTTCATTGAACAAATATTCACTGACGGGTTGCTAGGTTCTGAGTACTGTTCAATTCATTCATGAAGCACTAGTGAACAAGAGAAAGCCTCTACCCCACGGATACTTGGGTTCTAGTGGGGAAAATACAGGCTTAAGAAGACAAATCATCTCTCTCTCTTTTTTCAGTAGAAGGGCATCAAGGAATAGTATGAAGTCAAAATGCTATAAGACACCAGAGTGACGTCTCCACATAAAAATAGAATAGATAAATCCATCTGTAAACATCAAGATGAAATATATACTTCTGGTGAAGTCTATAGATAAATTGGTCATAGTTTCTTAGAATATTAAGCAGATGACAAGATAAAGCAATCAACTCTACAGTAAACAAAAAATATAAAAATTAACTATAGTCATTGTACACTACATGACTCAACCAAGCATATCATATAATATGAGTATAATAGTATATAATATAATAGTATAAACATGATGATGATCAATTTAAACCAAAACTTGAGTATAAAAGTTAGAAGGGTTTGGTTAGTATAAGAGACCTAACTTTTTATTTTAAATTTTAAAAAGCCAAATGACCACCTCTAAAGCAAACAAAAAAATAAATCAAGAAATAATAGATGTAGCAGACTATTTGGAAGCATGTAGCTAAACAACAAAAGAAGCCAGATTGAGAGAGGTTGAGGCTGGGGATGCAGGTTTTATCTGAAATGTAAATTTATGTACATTTACTACTTTGAAAATAAGAGTGGTGGAAGTTGACTCACAACCTTGGGAATTCCCCGGGGGTGAAATCTGAAATTTCTCCCCTGCCCCCCACGCCTCCACAGGGAGGGCAAAGAAAGACCAAAGAGGCAGGCGATTACAGATTGGTAAGTAGCAGTTTTAATAAGCAAGGGGACTTGCATAGAAAACTTGTCTTGGGTGGCTGCAAAAGGAGTGGAACTCTGCACCTGCCTCACAGAAAATCCAAAGTTTACACAGAGACCTTAAACTAGGTTTAGGCACGTATTCGGTACAGACCGTCTCAACACCACATCACTCTATCGACGCTGTGTCCTTGAAATGGGTCCTAGTTCGAGACAAGGACTGAAGTACATTTCAAGAAGGAGGGGTGGGTGGGTTAGAAACCTCTGACCGTCCCAGTCTAGCTCACACGTCAACTGGTGGTTCCGTCCTCTAGATGACTTCTCCAGTACATGTCTTGAAAATCTTGTATACAAACTACAATGCGATAAGCAGAGAGATATGGTAAGCCTATCCAGCTGGAGCAGGTGGTCAGTAGAACCTTCCTTGTGGCAGGTGGCATTTGAATTGAACCTGAGGGATGAAGGAGCCAGCTCTGTCAGAAGTCGAAAAGAAAGGCCTTAAAATCAGTGGTACCAACAAATGCACAAACTCTGTGGCCAGAAAGAGACTGGGTGATATAGGTGGTGAAGAAAGAATGCCCAAATGGACCTGAAGCAGAGTGAGAAAGAGGGCAGAGTGACTCTGGGGAAGTTCATAAATATAGGTGGGGGCAAGACAATTTAGGGCATTGTTGCTCATACTGAGGGGTTTTATCTGAAAGTCAAGGGGAAGCCATCCAAGGACTTCAAGTCAGGGGCCTGCAGGTGTAAAAAATAAAGTGGGGAGACTCCAGTAGCAGTAGGATGATCAGGAAGTGGTTGCTATGTTTTAGGATACAGATCATAGTGCCTAGGCCAGGTGCATGCTAATGGAGAGGCAGAAAAGTAGTCAGATTGAAGGTCTATTTCTTTTTTTTTTCAACGTTTATTTATTTTTGAGAGTGTGCAAATGGGGGAGGGACAGAGAAAGCGGGGCAGAGGATCCTAAGCGGGCTCTTCGCTGACAGCAGCGAGCCAGATGTGGGGCTTGAACTCATGAACTCATGACCTGAGCTGAAGTCGGATGCTCAACTGACGGAGCCACCCAGGTGCCTCTGGAAGTTGGAATTTCTGATGGAACTGCAGAGTAATCACAGACGGAAAAATGATGAGGACTAAAAGGGAGGAAATAGTAGGAACAGTAAGCATGTCCAGATTCAAAAGACATTGTGGAAAGAGAATTTACAGAGCTGGTGACTAATCAGATATTGAGAATAGATGTAAAAGTAGAGGATGACTCATTTGTCATCAGCAGCTTTGGATCTTGGTAGCAGAAAGTCTATCGCCCCTCTTTGAAATATTAGACTAGATCTGGGAAAACTTGGAATGCATTTTCTTAATAAAAAGTCAATATTTCACTAGGAGTATTTTGATACCAGTAAGTGCTGAAACCACACAGTATTTTTTTATTTTGAATCATTCTACAGATCTCAAATGTCAGACTATTTCAAAATAGTTCCAAACTATTTTGGTTCAATTTGGCATCCTCAAACTACATTACAGTACTCAGGGTGTTAGAATGTTATTTAGCAGTACGATTATTATTCTCTTAGTCTTATGAAATGAAAATGAATTTTGCCAAGCTTTTTTTTCTTAGCCCACCCAGTCCAGTTTTGTACACTTTCCTTGTAGTTCTTCAGATCTACCTTTTCTATGCGTAGCTCATCTCTGTTCTAGCCTCTCCCCCTCTTTGCCCCCAAATATTACCTCATCTTGCTCGCTGGTTCATTTATTCTTTTCTTCTTCTTCCTCTTCAGTATGGATTGTTGGAGTGGGCCCCTTACTTCACAATACCCTCACACATCTTTTGGCCATAGTATGCTCACACAGAAGGCTGTGATAGTGTTTGAAATTCCTGATGGTGAGTTTTTACTAGAGATTTCTTTTCTCTGTAACCCTGAAATGTGCTCTTGGAAAATGGTCTCTGTGTGTATGTGTGTGTCTGTGTATGCCTATGGGTTTTAATATGTCTATTTTGCTTTCTGTTATACCTATTAGAAACTGTTCATAGAGTAAGCAAAGCCCTTGTGTCTGTTAGGCATCATTGCTCTTATGCATTGTGTCCTGAAATAAAAGTTCGAGACTTCTAGCTTTAAAAATCTGTTTCCCTTAAGTGAACAAGTGCCTTTTCTGCTACATTTCCACTTCTTTGTTACCAAAATGCAACACTTTCAGAGATAAGTGGACCTTAAAAGTAAAATTCAGGTCTTCTGAAAATCACTTAACTGACTAAAGCACCTATCTGCTTCATTCGATTGTTTATTTATTGCATCATTTCTTTATATATGGACTTTTTGTGTAAGTACTCTATGCCAGACCGAGTTATCATTTGAAAATATGACAGTATATTACCTGGGTTCTACTTTAGGGCACTATTTCCCCTGTATTCTTTTTTAAATTATTTTTTTAAGTTTATTTATTTATTTTGAGAGAGAGAGAGTGAGCAAGCAAGGGAGTGGCAGAGAGAGAAGGAGAGAGAGAGTCCCAAGCAGGCTCTGAGCTGCCATTACAGAGCCCAAAGTAGAACCTGAAGCAGAGCTCGAACCAATGAACCGTGAGATCATGACCTGAGCTGAAACCAAGAGTCAGAAACTTAATCCACTAAGCCACCCAGGTGTCCCAATTTTTCCCCTTGTTCTTAATTTTTTTTTTTTTTTTGCTCTTATAGTATTTAGAACTTATGGTATAAAAAGATTTTGTTGATTTGTCTTTTAAATTATATTTTTAAGTTTCTCTTTTTGTTTCTGTGATATTATGGCATCTGATAATTATATGACTTTACCATTATGTCACCTGGCTTCATTAATATAAACACTAATTATATTTACCCTGTACCTCTGTTAGATTATATATTCTTAAGGAAGAGTCCATGCCATTTAACCCTTCACAGTTTCGAGAACACTCTCTGCTGTGGATTTATTACATCCATATTGAATTTGATTTTATTTTTCTCCATCTTCCACAGTTGCTATTTTTAACATTCAATTGTAGCATAAATATTCCATATAAAAGCATTTCTTTTTCATAAAAATAGATCCACATTTATATATATCCCTCTTCCATGTCACTTCAAGCAGTATCAAATAATCCTCTGAGCATATATCTTTGCTTTTAGAATAAATGTGCCAATATAAAAAGAAACAACTGGCTTTTATATAACTTTAATGGGCTCAATTAAAGGAGAATAGAAGAGAATAAACTGGATAATCATTTCTTATAAATATGGTTTATAACTAAGGAATACTTCATAAGAATTGATTTCTTTAAATAGCTTTTGATTTTTTCTCATGGTATAGAAAACATAGTTGGAGCTTTATTATATTTTCTTGGCTGAAATTATACATTTTTTGGATTATATTGATTATCATGTGAAATCTGCCACTCATTCTAGTACTCAAAGAAAATAATACAATTAATATTACATATAATAATATATTACATGTAATATATATAATACATATAATATACATTAATGTTGTTTTAGTTAATGCTCATTAAAATTATTTGTCATATTTGTGGCTAAAGACCAAATTCGTTTGGGGAAAAAAATTATAAAATATTTGCCTTTTTTTTTTTTTTAAGATTTTTCTTCTTAAAATGTTCTCATCCAAGCAAGAAGATGTAGTTAGTAACAGAGGAGTCTGCGGAAACCCCTCACAAAGTGAAGAAGGACAGTGATTGTTAAAACTACATAGTCAGGACTTGAGTTTTGAGTCCATAGCCTACAACAAGAGTCTGGTCAGGAATATTCGGAGTTATGGATGCCCAGAGGAGTGATGAATGGCACTGCTGTGGTTTTGCTGGGCCATGTGGATCTACTCTTCACTCCCTCACGGCAACATGTGTGTTCAGGAAATCTCAGATTCGCTGCAGCTGGACATAGGGTAGGGAAAGTCACAATAATAATGACAGCATTTCCATGTTCTTAATTTTTTTCCCAGTGTTTGCAGGAGATGAGTCCCATAGAAGATGGCTGCTTTTCTTCATTGCTGTGTCACCAGTACCTTGTATTTAGTAGGCATTCAGTGTATGTTGTCTACACGACCATGAAAAGGACCTTCAGGAGGTTCATTTGCCATCAGCCCCTCTTCCTGTCTTCTACTGCCAATTTAGGACTTTTAGAAGACTCAACCACATGTTATAGACTACTTTATACATAAATTCTAAATTAATGCTAACATCGTATGAGATCTAAAACCTATGGTTAGGCTGATATTTAAGAAAGAGATTTCCATGTTTCTTATTATCACGGGTAAGATAATCTGAGTTTTTACTTTGAGGGAGGGGCGCTAGTATGTCCCTAACTGGCTGTTGCCCCTCTCTTGTTTTCTGGACTTTGGAAAGTGTCATCCAAATTTTAGAAGTGATACTTGTATCCACATTTGTGCTTTGTAGTTTAAAATTGAAACGTTTGATTGAGATATGATTGACATTTAACGTCGTATTTATTTCAGGTGTAGGGCATAATGATTTTATATTTGTATGCGTTGTGAAATGATCACAATAAGTGTACTTAACGTTCATCACCTTACAAAGTTAGTTTTTCTTCTTGTGATGAGAACTTTTAAGATCTACTCTCTGGGAACCTTTCAAATATGCAATATAGTATTATTAACTATAGTCATCATGCTGTACCTTACATCCCCGTGACTTATTTATTTTATAACTAGAAGTTTATACCTTTTGACTTCTCCACCCATTTTCCCACCCCTGCCTCTGGCAATCACTAATCTGTGCTCTGTACGTATGCTATTGTTTTTCTTGTGGTTGTTTTTGTTTTGTCTTTTTAGATTTCACATAAGTGAGATCATTCAGTATTTATCTCTCTCTGACTTGTTTACCATAAAGACCTCAAGGTCCACCCATGTTGTCACAAATGGCAAGATTGTGGGCATTGCTTCCTTTTTTATGGCTGGATAAGATTCCATTATGTATATATATACCACCTTTTCTTTTCTTTTCTTCTCTTTTCTTTCCTTTCCTTTCTTTTTTCTTTCCTTTCCTTTCCTTTTTCTTTTCTCTTCTCTTTCCTTTCCTTTCCTTTCCTTTTTTTCTTTTCTTTCTCTTTTTCTTTTTCTTTTCCTTTCCTTTCCTTTCCTTTCCTTTCCTTTCCTTTCCTTTCCTTTCCTTTCTTTTCCCTTCCCTTCCCTTCCCTTCCCTTCCCTTCCCTTCCCTTCCCTTCCCTTCCCTTCTCTCCTCTCCCCTCCCCTCCCCTCCCCTCCCCTTCCCTTCCCTTCTCTTTTCTTTAGAATAATCAAGAACTTATTTCTTACAGTTCTGGAGGCTGGGAAGTCCATGATCAAGGTACCAGGAGATTCAGTGTCTGGTGAGACACCACTTATTGATTCATGGCTGTTGCCTTCTTGCTGAGTCTTCACATGGTAGCATAGGTCAAGTCCTCGTTTTTATTTTTTATTTACTTATTTTTTAGGTTTTATTTAAATTCCAGTTAACATACAGTGTAATATTAACATACAGTATACTATTAGTTTCAGGTGTACAATATAGTGATTCAACACTTACACACATTACCTGGTGATCATCACAACAAGCACCCTCCTTAATGCCCATCATCTACTTTACCCATCCACCCCCACTTTCCCCACTGGTAAACATCAGTTTGTTCTTTATAGTTTAAAGTCTGTTTCTTGGTTTGCCTCCATGTTTTTTATTCCCCTTTGCTTGTTTGTTTTGCTTCTTAAATTCCACATATGAGTGAAATCATGTGATATTTGTCTTTCTCTGACTGATTTCACTTAACAGTATCTAGCTCTATTCCTGTTGATGTAAATGGAAAAATTTCATTCTTTTTTATGCCTGAGTAATATTCCTGTGTGTGTGTGTGTGTGTGTGTGTGTGTGTGTGTGTGTGTGTATCCATTCATCAGTCAATGGATATTCGGACATTTCCATATTTGATTATTATAGATGATGCTGCTATAAACATTGGGGTGCATGTATCCCTTTGAATTAGTATTTTTGTATTCTTGGGGTAAATACCTAGAGGTGTAATTGCTGGAGGGTAGGGTATTTTATTTTTGGCTTTTTGAGGAATCTCCAGTTTGCATTCCAACCAACAGTGTAAGAGGATTCCCCTTTCCCTACATCTTTGCTGACACCTTTTTCTTGTGTGGTTGATTTTAGCCATTCTGACAGGTGTGAGGTGGTATCTTATTGTAGTTTTCATTTGTATTTCCCTGATGGTCAGTGATGTTGTTTTTCTTTATTTTAAAATATTTTGGGGGTGTCTTTATGGCTCGATCAGTTAAGTGTTTGACTCTTGATTTCGGCTCAGGTCATGATCACACAGTTAGTGAGATCGAGCCCCACACTGGGCTCTGTGCTGACAGCGTGGAGCCTACTTGGGATTCTCTCTCTCCCTCTCTCTCTCTCTCGCCCTTCCCCTGCTTGTGCACACACAGTCTCTCTCTCTCTCTCTCAAGATAAATAACCTTAAAATTTTTTTTTATTTTGTTAAAAACCACTTTCAGAGTTGCTAAAATGAACAAATCAGGAGACTATAGATGCTGGAGAGGATGTGGAGAAACGGGAACCCTCTTGCACTGTTGGTGGGAATGCAAACTGGTGCAGCTGCTCTGGAAAACAGTGTGGAAATTCCTCAAAAAATTAAAAATAGATCTACCCTAGGACCCAGAAATAACACTGCTAGGAATTTACCCAAGGGATCCAGGAGTGCTGATGCATAGGGGCACTTGGACCCCAATGTTTATAGCAGCACTTTCAACAATAGCCAAGTTATGAAAACAGCCTAAATGTCCATCAACTGACAAATGGACAAAGAAATTGTGGTTTATATACACAATGGATTACTATGTGGCAATGAGAAAGAATGAAATATGGCCTTTTGTAGCAACATGGATGGAACTGGAGAGTATCATGCTAAGTGAAATAAGTCATACAGAGAAAGACAGATACCATATGTTTTCACTTTTATGTGGATCCTGAGAAACTTAATGGAAGTCCATGGGGAGGGGAAGAAAAAAAAATGGGAGGTTGGAGAGGGAGAGAGCCAAAGCATAGGAGACTGTTGAAAACTGAGAGCAAACTGAGGGTTGACAGGGGTGGGTGGGAGGGGAGGGTGAGTGATGGGTGTTGAGGAGGGCACCTTTTGGGATGAGCACTGGGTGTTGTATGGAAACCAATTTGACAATAAAGTTCATAAAAAAAAATAAATAATAAAAACCACTTTCAACTATAGATTTAAAAGCTTCTTGAAATATTAAAATAATAGGCTTAAATACTTTTAAAAAGTATTTATAATGAGTTTTTGATATTTCTGTGACATTTTTACAATGGTCTCTTGAAATGGCTGGACATAGCCCCAGAAACCAAGTACAAGATATAGATAGGTGAAGATAACTTTTTAGTTAGAGAAAAATGAACTGATCTATAAAGACAAGCAGGAAAAAAAAATTCTTATATGAGATATTCATGTGTTTGCCTTGTTGTGGCGGCCTGCATGCTGTCTTCCAAGAAATCTCATTTCAAAGGCATGAAAATGTAGATGGTGAAAGCAGGGTGATCGCTCCAGGAAGTACTTTTAGGAGTAGACTCACATTGAGTCTTGGCCTTTGAAGCAGGCAGGTAGAGAAATTATATTGGAGGAAACAATGGGAGTTGAGAAAATAGAGAGAAACAGAAACCCTTAACTTCTCTTTTTCTGGGTTTCTGTGATGAATTTATGAGGATAAACATACCAGTTTCAGAAGAAACCAGAACCCATCCATCTAGATTTCTAATTCGAGTTGAATCCTGCACACCAGTTCCCCTGAAATCCCTGTGAAATGAGAAAAGCTCTGACAAAATGTTCTGTGTGATAGCAGAGTGATTAAACCATGGTCTGTGCATACATCAGGTGGTGTATTTCTCACCTTCTTTCTTTATCATCTCCTTGAAGAGCACAAACCTTAAATCAATGGGAGAATTCGGTGAGAAGTGACCCTTGGGGGCTAGCATCCTGGCTGAAACTTGGCTAAATAGGTAAATGGATCACTGAACTTTTATGGATTCTTTCTAGGCTTACCTACATACCTCATATTATTATACCTGGGGAAAGTAAGTGCAAAGCAGTACAAATGCCGATCAGGTTTATGAAATTCCACACAATGTATCACTATTGCTCTCAAGGAAGCCATGCAGGGTTTTTGATAATATGGCTTAAATTCTTCTATCATTCACCCTTATCAATGTCATCCAATGCGAAGGAAGTCCAGGAGCTCCATAATGGTTTGTAAAATTGTCTGCAGTGATGTGGACTTTACATGAAGATTAAAGCACTTAGGAGAATAATACAAATTTTCATGTTAAATAATAAATGTGACAATCTGTAGGCAGTCAAAATACCAAAATATTGACAGTGAAAAAATACACAATGTTGAAGAAAAATATAAATTTGGATTATAAAATGTAGTGTCTAACTCCAAAGTTGGAAATCACCAACTGGTTTATGAAGAAAGGAAAGATAATCAATGTGTGTAACATGAGGCTTTGGTATCAATTTAATAATTTGAGATCTTGAATATAAAATGATTTTGTAAGTTTTTTTTTTTTTCTAGCAGATTGGCTTTTGCAAAACTTTCATGTGAATTAGGGAAAATCATTCTGGCATTTATTAAAAAATGTTTACTTCTCACAAATAACCGATTTCTATCCTACACTGACATAACAAAAACACAGGGATGCTCAATGAATGTTTGAAGTACATTGCATATATCATTATTCTACATGTAGGAAAGGAATCTTGTATGTTGATTTCAGATAGTGTTGCACTGTTTATGTCTACTTTAGAAAATATGCCTTAGATTCAGTAATTTATAAGCACAGATTGTAATTTCAAATAAAAAATGTTTTGAATGTATTTTTAATTTACATAAAATATGGATTAAATATAATGTATTATCCATACCCAACAATTCCATATTTTAGACTTTATCTTCACAATTAAATTCAATTCTTCATCCATACAAAGTTTTTTAATTCCCCATTTTAAACAAATTTTAATCGAGATTAGATAATTTCATTTGATATATAGATACTTAATTCATAGTCTGTCAAAATATGTAGAAAAAATATTAATTAGAAATTTTACATAAGTTTTTAAAAAATTACTTCAATATAATTAATTGTTTTTAGAGACTTTTGTGACTCAATCAAAAGAAGAAATTACGGAGGCATGTGGGTGGCTCAGTTGGTTAAGCATCTGACTTCAGTTCAGGTCATGATCTCATGGTTCGTGGGTTCAAGCCCTGCATTGGGCTCTGTGCTGATAGCTCAGAGTCTGGAGACTACTTCAGATTCTGTGTCTCCCTCTCTCTCTGCCCCTCCCCTGCTCATGCTCTGTGTCTCTCTCGCTCTCAAAAATTAATAAACATTACAAAAAAATTTTAAAAAAGAGAGAAGAAACTATGTTAATGGCATCTGTATGCTTACTTTGCATCTAAAACTCACTTATGGTTATGATTTAATACTTGAAAATATACTGAAATATATTAGCAGTGAAATGTTTCAAGATCAAAGCAATCTTGCCCTCTGTGAATAATTTCATGATTTCAGGCATAAGAAAAACATGATATGGACCTGGCATCTTAGTCCAACCCTTCTTGGCACATCTCTGCCAACAGAAAGGCAGCAGAGATAAGAAATATTTCTTTTATCTTTCTTTCTGGTCATGTTTTACCCTCCTGCCATACTCATTTTTTCAGACTGAGTTTTCACATCTTGTTTTTGTTTTAAATCATTCAGCATTCTATCCTGCATAGTTTTGTGCAACTACTTTTGACAAAAATTTTATTTGAGAGGAGTCATTATTGGATTTACTCATACACAAATGGTACTAATGATCTGTACTTGAAAAAGACTTTGAATTAGTTACAAAGCCCAAATGTCATTATCCTTTAAAAAATAATGAAGACAAAATGCAAGTGATGTTCTAATTCACAATTACAATTAAATTAAATTTTGTTTATGGACAGGAACAGGAAGGATATAAAACATAAAAGCATATGCAAGTTTAGTAGGGACTTTGGTCAAGTTTGTACTTCATTTGGATTAGGAATGATTTTTTGGTAATAAAACATCTTGCCAACATTAAAACAAATAAACAAAAAGCTTGAATTTTATTACTGTCAAACATTAAAATCTAGAGAATAACTAGTATGGCTTGACTTGTAAATTTGTCTTTACAACTTTATTGAGATACATTTCACATACCATAAAATTCACTCATGGCTTTTAACATATTCATGGAGTCGTGCAACCATCTCCACAATCTAATTTTAGGTGGTTTTCTTTACCCCATACACATGAGCAGTCACTCTTCATTCCTGCTCCTTTCTATTTTCCAGCCCTGTTCTACCTGCCACCCAAGCCCTAGGCAACCACTAATCTGCTTTCTCTCTTTGGGTTTTCTTATTTTGAATGTTTCACATAAATGGAGTCATCAATATAGGTTTTTATGAGTTTTCCATTACTGAGCACATTGGCTTCAAGTTTCATCTATGTTGTAGCATGCATCAATACTTCATTATTTTTATTAATGAATATTCCATTGTATCAATAACCACATAAATATATATAAACGTATCGTTTACCCATTCACCAGTTGAAGGACATAGGGAGTTATTTTTACTTTTTGGATAATATAAATAATAGTGCTGTAAACATTCAGGTACAAGGTTTTACATAAGCATATATTTTCATTTCTTTTGTATATAAACCTAAAAGTAGAATTGCTGGTCAAATGGTAACTCTACATTTAATATTTGAAGGGCTGACAAATTGTTTTCCAAAGCAGCAGCACTATTTTATTTTTCTTCCAACAATGTCTCTGTCAACATGTTTTCGACGCTAGTTATTTTCCGTATTCTTTATTTATCTATCTTGGTGTTTATGAAGCGGTATATCATTTGCATTTCTTAATAGCTAATGTTAAGCAACTTTGCATGTATTTATTGGTCATTTTTATACCTTCTCTTGAAAAATGTGAATTCAAATCCTTTGCCCATTTTTGACTGGGTTATTTGTCTTTTCATTGTCGAGTTGGAGGATTTCTTTACATCGTATGGATACAAGTCCTTGTCAGATCAATGATTGTTAAAGATTTTTCTCCTATTCTGTGGGTTGTGTTTCTTGATGGTATCATTTGCCACATAGATGTTTTTAATTTTGATTAAGTCCAATGTAAGTTTTGTTGTTGTTGTTGCTATTGTTGTTATCGTTGATGTTTGTACTTTTGGCTCATATCTAATCAGCCATTGCCTAACTTAAGGTCGTGAACATTTATTCCTATATTTTCTTCTAGGAAATTTGTAGTTTTCTTGAACTTACATTTAGATCTACAAACTATTTTCAGTTAATTTTGTATGTTTTGTGTGGTAGAGGATGGAAATTCATTTTTGCACATGTAGAGATCTAGCTATTACAGTGCCATTGTTGCTTTCCCCAATGTATTGTCTTCATATCTTTGTCATAATTAATGAACCATAAATGTGAAAATTCATTTTGGGATTCTTTTTTTTTAATTTTTTTAATGTTTATTCATTTTTGACAGACAGAGAGTACAGAGTGTAAGTGGTGGAGGGGCAGAGAGAGAGAAGGAGACCCAGAATTTGAAATAAGTTCCAGGCTCTGAGCTGTCAGCACAGAGCCCAATGCGGGGTTCAAACCCATGAACTGTGAGATCATGACCTGAGGCAAAGTCAGATGCTTAACGACTGAGCCACCCATGTGCCCCTATTTTAGGATGCTTAATTCTTTTCTATTGACCTAAGTTTCCTATGTCAGTATCAGACTACCTCAATTACAGTAGATTTGTAGTTAATTTTGAATTCTGAAAATGTCAGTCCTCAATTTTGTTCTTCTTTTTCAAGAAGTTTTGGACTCAAAACCCCATACAACTTTTAGAATTAAAATTTTGTAAATATGCACAATGTGTGGTTACAGTAAATATATATTAATAATTCTATATATCCACATATGTATATGTGTATATCAAAGAACAAGAATGATAAAGGAGATTAACTCAGTGTACATTTTAGGTTAACAAGTCTCAAGTTTCATTTAGATTGATATTATTTAATATAAAACAGATATGATCTTTATTTTTACAGACAAGTAAATTGAAGCTCAGGTTCATTAAAAATATTTAGTGTCATCGAGCTCATAAAGGTAAATTTGGAATTAAAATTTAGGAAAAGCCAATTCTAAGTGTCTTATACATTTGATTACACCCAATGTTCCATCTATAGGCACATACAGTGCTAATTAAATTGATTGGAAATTAAATACTGAAGAAATAAAATGAGTTATTACAGTTATAAATAAGCCTACTATACATGGACAGTGAAATCCTAATTAAATTCCTAATATTTAATCAGAGTATTTTCTTATATATCTCTGATAAAGCAACAGTATTCTTAGATGAAAATGGAAAAATCCATTAATATTCTAATCCAATCTACCACGAGAAAAACACCAAGTTTTAATTTTCTCCAAATTCTTCCTCTCAGAATAAAAAGTAATTCTAGCCACAATATTTGTAACATCCCACTGGAAAATTTGTCAGGAAAGAATAGTATTTGAAAAAGGAAATGTATTTACTGCTTCTAGGAGCGGCATAGAAGCACTCGTTGGACTAACCCTCCTTCCAATCAGAAATGCTAAATTTAACTAATAACTTCTTGAAGTCATGCAAAAACTGGAGATGGACAACTATTTAAAGGAAAGAAGAACTCTAGGGGAAATCCACACTTAACTGGCTTTTCCCTTAAAGATACTCTTGTCTGTCACTACTGTGTTAGAGAATAGGCCCAAAACAGAAAGTGGCAGACTTTCTGTGCTGAGGAATTAGAATTTGAAATTTGGAGTGACTGGAAATCCAAGTGACTGCAATCCAAGAAAAGCAGCTACAGAGAAGGAATTCTCAAAATTTACATATGGATTGCCATTTAATATTTGATCAACCCCTAAACTGCACAAGCCCGACAAAAAAGCAATAGCTTAGAAGAGGAAAAGGGCAGAGCAGACAGTTCAGCAAATTCCCTGTGCCGTAGAAATAGTCTGAAGTGCAACTTCTGCCAAAGTAACAACTTAGGTTTTCAATTAAACTCCCAGAAGAACCATGCTGGAGTAAGGATCAAGTCCAAGACTAAGGAATATTCCTTTGGACTAAGGACAACGCCAAAATAGACCCGCCCTGACAAAGTGTCAAGAAGATACCCAGTGATTTAATTGATTACTGAGAAAAAAACCTTAACAATCTTCACAGGAAGAAAATAGATTCCAGAGTCCCTACCTCCATATTACAAAGTGTGTGATCAAAAATTGCTAGTTCTGAAAATGACCAGCAATACACAACACACGCATTCAAGATTATTATTTAAGAAATAATCAAGGGGCGCCTGGGTGGCTCAGTCAGTTAAGCATCCGACTTCGGCTCAGGTCATGATCTCACGGTCCGTGAGTTCGAGCCCCATGTCGGGCTCTGTGCTGATAGCTTAGAGCCTGGAGCCTGCTTCAGATTCTGTGTCTCCCTCTCTCTCTGACCCTCCCCCATTCATGCTCTGTCTCTCTCTGTCTCAAAAATAAATAAACATTAAAAAAAATTTTTTTTTAAATTAAAAAAAAAGAAATGATCAAGATTATTCAAAAACAAATAATCAAGATCATTCAAAAAATAATCAAGAAATAATGAAAACAGTTAACAGAAGCAACTTTTCCAGAAGACCAGATATTAAAAAGAGTAAAGATTTTTAAATAAGTATTATAAATATATTAAAAATTGCCAATAAAAAATTACCATATGATAGGTGAGAAGATAATAAATTTCAAGGAAAGATATGAGAGATCTAAAAAGAATCAAATGGAAATCCTAGAACTAAAACAATAAAATATCTAAGATAAAAAATATCATTGATGCGCTTAATGGAAATTTGAAAACTTCAGAAGAAAGACTCAGTGAACGTGAAAACAGGTCTATATAAAACATAGACCATAAAGCACATACAGCAAAAATTGAAAGAACTCTTCAGAATCTGAATGACTTCTAGGATATTACTGAGTGTGCTAGCATAACTGAAGTTCCAGAAGGAAAGGAAGGAGGAAATGAGGGAAGAATATTGGACATTTCCCCCTCAAAATTTGATAACAAAACCGCTACTACTAAGAGGCTTACAGATTATTAACAGGATACACACAAATAAAAATACATCTAAGCATCTCTACTCAGACTATTGAAAACCAAAAATAAAGAGAATATATTAAGAGCAGCTAGAAAGAAAAGACATTATATGCAGGGGGAGGGAGAAATTATTAGAATAAAGTCTTATTTCTCCTAAGGGGCAGTGGGGATAAAAAGAGTCCAGAGATAACCAGAATATCACTGTCAAAATGCTGAAATAAAAAAGCCAACCCTTAAACATATATTTTGATATATCTATATCAAAATATTGAGTGGATTTATTACAAGTATACATGCAATATAAGAAATACTAAAAGAATTTCTTCAGGCTGCAGGAGAATGGTGCCACGTGGAAATCTTGTTATATTGGTTTAGTCAGAATCCCCCTTACCCCTGATGTTTGCTCTTAGTAATTTTCCATCCACTGACCCTCACCCTGCTCTTTGGCTATAAATTGTCTCTTGTTCATGTTGTATTCAGAATTGAGCCCCATCTCTCTCCCCTGCTGCAAAATTTGAAACAGGGGTGCTTACACTTATTACAATGACTCTGAATAAATTCTGCTTTAACCATCTTTACTAAACGTCATGAATGCTTTTTCTTTAACAATGTATTAACACAGTTTTGCTCTTGTTTAGTTATCAAGTCTCTTAATGTAAAATTTTAATTCTGGTTATTATGGAGGAAGTTTCATAATTCTAATGAAGCACGTCAATGAACTGAGTGGTATAAGCATAATGTAGTGATGAGTCATATGAATTTTGGAATCAGGCCAACTGGGTATGACCTTGTAATACAGAAGTAGGAGTAACTTTCTGTAAATGACTTCCCATCTTGGCTCTGTTATTTCATCTGTAAGAGGCACAAAAATAACTTTTATGAGGACTAAATAAGATAAGATATGAATAGCAGAAGCAGCCTTTTGCTCAAGAAATATCACATCCCATCCTTCCTAATGTAGTAAGAAATGCACAGATTTAATGAGCCCCATGGACACCAGTCAATTTCTCCTTTGCCATTGCATGTGTCCTACTATGTTGTGTTTGGTAGAATATCTGCAGTTGTCATGTCTAAAGCTTCAGGCCCTATCATAATAGAAAATAAAGTGCCCTCCCTTTGCCTCGCCCCCAATTTCCTTGTATTATAGAGTGGAAGCTCTGGCTTGGCCATATCCATCTGGAATATTATGCAAGTCAAGCATTCTCAAACTGTAATATGCATACAAGTCACCTGGATATTCTGTGGAAATTCATATTTTAATTCAGAACATCTTGGTAGCACCTGAGATACTACATTTCCAACAAGCTCCTAGAAAACGCTTATGTTGCTAGCCCAAGAACCATACTTTGAATATTAAGAATGCATGACACTTACTCATGGGCTGTTACATGTGAGAGAGAAACATCTATTTTCCCAAATGGTTGTTATTTTGGTCTCGGTTGTAGTGGAGAATTTGAATACTTGAATACTGACTAGTATAAAGTGTAAATGTCTTATTGTAGTGCCTGTTGGAGAAGAAATTCCAGTAAATGATTAGCGTTTCTTGGATTAGCACTGTTGATTTATTAGTAATTATTTTTTTTATTTTTTATTTTATTTTATTTTTTTATTTTTGGGACAGAGAGAGACAGAGCATGAACGGGGGAGGGGCAGAGAGAGAGGGAGACACAGAATCGGAAACAGGCTCCAGGCTCCGAGCCATCAGCCCAGAGCCTGACGCGGAGCTCGAACTCACGGACCGCGAGATCGTGACCTGGCTGAAGTCGGACGCTTAACCGACTGCGCCACCCAGGCGCCCCATAGTAATTATTAAAAATAATGGAGAATAATGGAAAAATTATTTTCTAATTACAGTGTTCTCTCTACAGGTGTGCACATAACACATTTACACACGTGCATAAACATATATTTAAATATTGTATAGATGTACATATGTGTATATGTATGCATAAAACTTGCATGTTTACATATTAAATAGTATCTTTAAAAGCGAGTACCGCCTAATATTTAGAAAGATGTCTGTAATCACATTTGTTTCTACAATAAGTAATGTGTGAAACACAGTCAGGAATTGAGAAATTCCTCAGAGATCAAATCTGAAGCATAGCCATTATGAGTTGCCCATGCATTGAAATTTAACCTCTCATCCCCATGGAAAACTTAAGGAATTAGTAGTCAGTATTATTGGATAAGAATTTAAATACATGATTTAGCCATGGCTTTAATATAATTTAGATTGTAAATTATAATATATCATGCTACAATTATACTACATAAATAATGGATAGGAAGAATAAAGGTAGAGAAAATTATTGTACCAGTAATTTTAAAAGATTTAATTTGATATAATCAGAAGAAAAAAAAAAAAAAAAGTCCTTTAAGGCAACCTTGTCTACACTGCTAAATGGATTTGAATTAAAAAAAAAAAACTTCTATGTAAAACTATTTTCTGTAGGTCCATAAATGCTTCATAATTTTTCAGAGAAACATATATTCATTAAATGGATAATTAAGATGTAATTATATTTCAGTGACTATTGCTAAGCCATTGGAAGATTAAGAAATAGTTTAGATGCTATCTATAAGGTAAACAGGTATTGAAGTATCTATTTCTAATGATTAAAAACAGTCATTTGAATTATTAAGCTGAATTGATGTTATCAGTGAACAGAAGGCTACCTCACTGAGAAAGAAAGTATATAATTGTTCAGTGAAATGTAGTAAGTAAATGCTTATCTTTGGCAATGCTAAATGATGGGGGAATATGCTGTAAAATAATTAAATATAATAAGTTATTTGCATAAGAGTAAGTGGCTCTATAACTAATATTTTGCCATCATTAAGTAACTGCTGAAAAATTATGTTGAAGGATGCTTTGGGCAATGTTAGTTTCAGTCTAAACCATGTTAAGTCTGGTTGTCATTTTTTCTCTCTTCTCTGCCTCTCCCTTTCATATGCCAACGTACTACAACCTGACTTTTGCCCACAATGTTGTAGAAAAATTGTTCATCCAGAGGTCAGAAAATGATGTCTTGGTTGCCAAATCAAATAAAAAAACTTTTTAGTGCCAGTTTACTTCTTTGTAGCATGTTCTCCAGACCTCCTCCTCTCTGAACCTTCCGTAATTCCACTTTATCTATTTCCCTGTTCCCTATAATTCTCCTTCCCACAACTATTCTTAAAATACTATTTAAATACTGCCAGATCCTGGGGCGCCGGGGTGGCTCAGTCGGTTGAGCTTCTGACTTCAGCTCAGGTCATGATCTCATGCTCCCCACGTCGAGCCCCGCATTGGGCTCTGTGCTGCCAGCTCAGAGCCTGGAGCCTGCTTCAGATTCTGTGTCTCCCCCCCTCTCCTCCTCTCCCCTGCTCATGCTCTGTCTTTCTCTGTCTCAAAAATAAATAGAAACATTAAAAAAAAAAATTTTTTTTAAATACTGCCAGATCCTTTTCCCATCCTTCTCTCTTCTCACCTGTCCTTTGTGGTTCTCAAACTTGTTTTGTTCACTGACATCTTTGAGATTCCAATGGCCTATAGCCCTTCTCTTTAAAGAAAAATAAACACACAGCAGATTTTAAGTGCAACATTAGGAGATCCATGAATCCCCCAAAAGCTATAGGTAGGATATCCCTGATTAAGGCATTCTGTTCTACAAGCTTTCTCATAGATTTGCATGGCTTTCATGACTGTGTAAGCTGACAAATTCCATAGCTATTTTCTAGTTCAGTCCAACAGTTCAAATAACTGTTGCAACTTTCAATTGGACAGTTCCTTTGGAAGATCAGGTTGGTTTGTCAAGTCCAGCAGAAACCTATAAGTAAATTTGCCAGAGTTCCTCCACTAAAACCTCCACTGTCTCTCTTGGTTGATCCCATATCCACTAAGAAATATCTTCATACTTGACATTGTCTCTCTTCTTAACTCCATAACATAGAATAAATCACTCAGTGTACTTTTTGTTTCTCTAAAATATCACTTACCTTTGTTTCTGGCTGTCATCAACAGTATAGCCCCTGACCAGGTTCTCGGTGTCTCCTAAATTATTACAATAGCATCTAGTCTCTTCTCAAAGTAATCTCTCTCCTCAGAGCCACTGGATTTGATCATTTCAACTTTCTTAACAAGCTTCAATGGCTCCCTGTTGTTGAAAAAAAGAGAGGTAGAAAGGCAATAAGGGAAGGAGGGAGGGAGGTAGGAAGGGAGGAAAGGATGAAAGAAAAACAAAACACATGCTAGCAATCTGATTAATGTACTAGGTAGAGCACTGCATACTTTACATACATTCCTTTTATACTAATAACTAGTACAATGAGGATTTAACTCAAATCTCTCCCTTGTGCTCTACTTAATTTCACATTCTCAGTGAATTCCTATCCCGTCATGGTACATATGAACCTCCACAAACAGACCCAGAGGTAGACATGGGTTTCTGCCTTCAGAACAGCCATTGCTAATTCTTTTATCTCTCATCCTCTTCTTCCTGTAAAAGAGGCAGACACATCCTTTTCCTTTTTCCCTGTAGATAGAAGGGATCATGGGATTTAGTCTTGGGACAAAGAAAGCCTGAGGGTATCGAGACAGAAATTTTCTCCAAGATAAAGAGAGAGAGGTAGGTGAAGAGATCCATTTGTGTTCCCTTGGTCTTTCTGCTTTAGTCATTTTAAGGGCACAATGTCTGAAATTGCAGAGGCCACCATTTGACCACAAGGTGACAAGCCCAATCATGAAAATCAACCCTTTCATACTGGAAGAGGAAGGATGGGAAGCACTTGGATTCTTGATGACACCAGCAAACCCCCAAACTAACTCTGGACTGTCACTTAAGCAAATAATCAACTCTTAAAATTTATGGCTTAAGCCACTGTTAGTGGTTTTCCTGTTATTTGTAGCATAAACCATAGTAAATGATAAACTACTATTTTGGTCTTAGCCATTTTAATTCTCACCACTGAACCATACCTGCAAATAGAATTAAATACCATTTCCCAAACCTGATATGCATTCTCACACCCACAGTCTTTAGGATAGCTTCCTGAACTGGTCCTTACTTATTTTTCTGAATGACTAACTATCTCCTCCTTTGATATCCAGTAAAATCTCACTTCTTTCAAATCTGTCCTTTGTGTTATTGAACTTTTCTATGGTAGTACAGTTTTTTGGAAAAACAAATTGCGGCAGGGGGCTTATAAAATTGTATCTGTCTGCATAACCATCAGCCCTCTTAGATTCTGTTTCCTCCAGGTTGAGGACTTTAGTCACATGTTTCTCCAAATTTGACACATGTCCCTATTTAGAGAACTGGAAGTGCTAGACGAATACATGAATCCAAAAACTTGAGTCATTTTGGGGATTTCATTTTAGCTTTGCCCATTCTTTATTTTTGTTTTTTTTTTGTTCAAAAATTCAAAATTATTTCAAAGAAATTTTCCAGCTAGGATAATCCATTTTCAATGGAAATTAATATGAACCTGCCACACTAAAAATGGATATATTTACAAGAAAATTCCTTTTCTCTGAAATATGAGGGGATCTCTGAACTTGAGCTTTACACCAAGAATATCAGCTGCTATGTGCTTAGATCTGCTTCCTCGGAAGCTACAAGACAGCAGTAGGTAGGTAAGCTTCCTACTGTAGTCCTCATGTTTCCTCTCTCTCGAGACTTAAAATTCATCACTACGTTATAACAGCACTTTAGTTTGTCTGCTTCATTAGAGTTTAAGCTCCTTGAGATCAGGTAGCTGCTTTTCTCTACTCTTGTATCACCCATATTATGCCCAAAGCCTGGTTCATATTTCCTAACATAAGAATACCTTTCTTTTCAATTTATTTTTAAATTACAATATCAAAATACTTCATCTCTGTAAGTTTGAAGTATTTTTTAATCTAAAGTCAAATATGTCTATATATATATATTCCAGAACTGCATGCATTGAATAGTCTTCCAGGAAAAGTATAATTATACTAATATTCCAGTAATAAATAATTAACTCAGTACAGACAGATACCTTTTAAGAGACACATAGAACTGAATTGGCAATGTTGTCATTTACCCAGGAAAGGGTAGCTCAGACAAGACAGGACTTAACCTACCCCTGGAGACTACACCCTAGCTCTGCAGGACATTAAGCCCTCGCCAATTTCTATAATCTCTTCTCAAAGATTGCAAACCTCATCTCCCCAGGGTTTACAATCCCTGACAGTCTGTAAACCAGCAGGTATAAATTCCGCTTGTAATTTGTAATTACTGGGTCCACATCCCAACGAGATAGATATTGGGATTGTCTTTATTTAATTAGTGGACATGCTTCTCTCTAAATATAAAATAGTACAGTTTGAAATATAATGTCATGAAGCCTTCAGGTTGCTTTTTAGATTTTTTAAAAAAATTGTTCTATGATCTACTTGCTGGGTCTGTATTCTACCATAGCCTATTATTACCCACATTAATAATGCTCAATTCTATGCATATGTTTAAAGAAAATTTGTTTTTGCTAGAATAAAAACAAAGATAGCAGGTGATAGAATGGAGACTGTCGGATCTTGAATTCTTATCCCTTTCTCTGAGAACAGTCCCTATTATTAATGTATATTATTACTTCAAGTATGTCAGAAAAGGAGACAAACAGTCAGAGGCAGGAATTTCTCCCTAATTCACTCTGCCTAGCCAGCAAAATGTAACGCAAAATTATTCAGGGGAAAAATACAATTTTCTGTCATCTCTGTCATACACTGATAACAAAGCTACAGGCTAATATGTTTTGATATTTTTGTCACTCGTTTATCATGTGACCTTTCATGCTATCATTAATACAGCTGAGGGACAGAGCAGATACACTGAAATAAGGGTGTGGAGAAGTCAGATTGCTTCTCTAACAACCAATGGTCAGTCACAGCAATTTATGCTTTTCTCCAGTATAGCCCTGACTGAAGAAGAGAAATTGTTATTAAAATTTGATATTACTGTCTAGGTTCTGCCACCTAGAATTTGCAACTTTTAGCAATGATGGGAATACTGGAGGGTTAATAAATTTCCCTCTGAATTATGATATTAATACAATACAACGTGCCTGTTCAGATATTCAGAGCATATATATGAAAACATGTATCTTAGATATTTGAGCACTGACTATTAGTCATACTCTGATTTGGTAAATCCAGGGAGCACATTAAAATATAATTGTTGAAATTGCTCTGCATGTGTTCTGCAAAAACTGTTGATATTTTAAAAGTTAAGATGAACAAAATAATTTGTGGTACTGGGGATTGTGGTATGGACACCTGAAAGTTTAATCCATCTTGTATTTTCTTTGATGATAAATGATACCTGGTTTGAATTTGCATGCAGCCTAACACCATTTCTGACAATGGTCTAGTTTTTATGTTGCCCGTGGAGGCTAGACTGTTAAAATTCCAATATAAAACTAATTTATACTTGACATTAATGAGTTAAGAAATGTTTTATATAGTACATCAGGGCAGGGAAAGAACTTTACAGGAATATACTAAAATCAAATTATGTCTGAATACTACCATTATGTACAAAAATGAAAAAATCCTTTCCCAATCTTAGCTAAGCGCTAGTACAAAGCTCTATGGTTTTAATGTTATATTAAGGCAACCATTTTGTTTTCTTTTATACCATATAGAAATATGATAACATGAAGCTAAAGTAGTAACATTTTAAAAGAATGTACATCTGTTAAAGATTGTGAAAAAAATTATAGGGTTTTCTTACAAAATTATTAGTATTAATTTAAACTATCTCTTAAAACAAAAAAATCATTCTGTCACTTTGAAGAATATTTTAAAAATACAAATAAATCAGAAAATGACCTTTCCATAAGGAAAAAAAAAAAAACAAACAAGTAAGGGTGACAGCTTTATATAGAAGAATTGTTAAGTAGGTCCCAGGGAGACTGTGAACATGTATAGTGAATTCTTAAATCTTATTTTAATATGTATTGTGTAAGGTGCAGCACATTTTTTAGGCTCAAATTCAGTGCTTATTTACTAATAGGATAAAACCACCAGCATAATGGTTTTAAAAATAATTTTCTTTTGAATTTTTGCTTATTTTATGTTTATCTTAATATGGTAAAATAAATTTTCATACTTCAAGCAACTCTATAAGTAAAAACCATTTATAAGTGTCTTTTATTAGAGATCTATTCTGTTTGAAATTTTTAGACATTTTATTAGAAATATTTTGTTGAATGTTTATTTTACTGCATAATACAATATAAACTTGTATGCATTTATGAAAGTATGCTCACGTCACAGACAAACGTAGAACATTTTAGTCAAATAGTGAGTGTGTCTGTGTTAATTAATAGGGAATTTCAGGGAAATGTTAGTTTTATAAATCATGATATTTATTTCATTGAATGGTTTCTGACAAAATTTATTAACAAATACAAACTGTATATGATACTTTATAAAAATTAGAGCATCTGATATTTTAGAAGATGACATATAATTATATTTTAATATAATGTTCAAGTCTCAGTTTGTATCCTTTCATTATTCTGCACTAAAGCAAGGATTTGCTAAGACGAATTTTCATATGGCTTCTCTATCATGACACATAACTTTGACATGGGAGAGGAGATCCAATTGGAGGGTTAGAATGGATTTGGTGTGTGCCTGGTTCATCCCCCTGAATCCATGAACAGATTATTCACCAAAGTGAATTTTACAAAGTTCCATTTTTCATTTATATCACTGGAGGTTGAGAAGCTGGTTATGAGAAGAAAGTGGAATAGGTTGGGGCAAAGAAAATGAAAAGGAAGGTCTCTACTCTCCAAAGGCAAATATCTTGCATATGAAGTAAAGCCATCCAAAGAAGTTTGCATTAGGTCATTCCAGAAGGGAATTCTAAATGGCTTAGCCTCTCAGGGATGCAAACAATACATAAATGCTTGCTTGCCTAATTACCATTTAATGTAGTTTATGAAAATAGACTCTGTCATTAGCATAATTTAAAGGAGTTTATTCCTTTTCCTGACATGTAAATCTTATCATCAAATAAAGTATTATACTGATTTTGTGGAATCTTTTTAAAAGTTACATCTGGCTATACATACATATGTTTTCTGCTCTTGGGTAGAAGATTGATGGTGGGGTGCGAAGCTAAATAGAACAAGATCTTAAGTTAAGCTTCTACATACAGCTCTGATAGAAAATGTGTTCTGCTTTCATTTCAATTGTAACATTATTATAAAGCTATGAAATTAAGGCTTCCCTCCCCCCCTAATTCTATGATAGTATGCCTAGCAGAATATAGTGATTTCAAGTCTGGTATTCCTGTTTGCATGTAAATAAAGCCAGAGTCACAAACAAAGCCAACAACCTCACATACTTGCCTTCAGTGGTAAAGGATGGAAAGCCTGCCTGCTACCAATCAGCAAGTGGTTGCTATGGTTACAAGGTCAGGAAATATGCCTTTTCCCCAGTTGTCCAAGGCTTGCACATGTCACTTTTGAAACTATGAATTTTATATACAGGTCAGGAGATGCATACCAAGGAAATAAACAGTGAACTGGACCATAATGACAGCTAACGCTCAAACGTCCTTGGATTTTTTTAACTATGTAGCGAAACTCATTTTATTATTGCAAATGGTTTGGGTTTTGTTTGTTTCTTTATTTGTCATATATGTTCTTTGAACAATTTTTTGTCTAATAAAATTTTATATGGTAGCTTCAAATTATATCTCATTTTGTAAGCATACATCAGTAACTTGTTTCAGAAAAGTGTTACCTTTTCCTCTTTGTAAAACTATTTTAAACGACAGCACTGGGATATCAGAAAAAATAATGCCATGGCACTTATGAACAAGTATAAACACTGTTCTATGAAAAAATTAATATTGTTATGTTCATCTCTAAACAACACGGGGCTCAGGTTATTAATAAATGGAGTGTTCTTTTTAAATAAGGATAAATGTTTCTGGCTCACAATGCCAAATTTGTGAGCTTTCAAAAATATGTTATTTAAAGGCAAATTAAAAATTAGCAAATTATTAAAAAAATTGTGAATCAATGAAAAATTTGTTGGTAAATCAAGCTGCAGACCTCCCAAGGGAATTAGTGCTTTGCAGCTTATAAAGCAGGTCAAGGAAATC